>NC_044354.1:872500-1062500 GCF_007364275.1 Archocentrus centrarchus | reverse complement strand
GGCTGAGCACAGCACTGCAGTTTCCCCAGCAGCAGGAGATGCGTGCGAGATGGTCTTTGCTTGGTGAGTGAAGAGGCGGAGCTCTCAGATGTCATCGTGCTGACAGGTGAGGAGAGCGAACCGTTAGCTTCACTGGAGGCTGCAGAGGAGTAAGGAGGAGAAAGGGTGCCCTGAAATACAAATACACTTCATTTAAGACTCTTTGTTTTCACCATCAATTCATCATATTTTGCTAAGCACTTAATTTTTTTAATTTGGAAAGAAATATGTAGTTTGTCTTTAAAACTAAACCGAATATTAAAACAGGCAAAAAGACCATATATGCACTGTTAGACTTTTAAAATCTGAAATTATGAGCTCATTTTGAATCTGATAGCAGCAAAATGTTTCAGAAATGTTTGGTCTGTGCACGTTTGCCCACTGTGTTGCATCAGCATTATTTAACCAACACCCGGAGCTCGCGGGAACCAAATGTTTTAGCTGGAAAAGCAAAAATTCTTTACTACTCGTGTTTAGCAGCAAAGTTTTGAGCGTGTCTACGTCCTGGACTGCATTCAGGCCAGTTAGCACCATGATTTCACTTTTTACAGAGTCATGCTAATGTGCTAAGGGTAGGCGGGCCATCTTCTTGCTGAAACGAGCAAGGCCTGTCCTGGAAGAGCAGCACGTGTTGCTCGAAAACCTGTCCAGGCTTCCTGATGCATTCACAGATGTGCGTGCTACACGTCCTGGATGCTGGCTTCGGAACATTTTCTTCTCTGCGTGGTGGAGTTTTAGCTTTCACTCATATGTAATAATGACAAACTGTGCTCACTGGAAATGTAAAATGCTCTTGACCCCACGCAGTGTTATTAAGGACTGACTCTGCCTGTGGTCACTGTTAACTTACATTTAAATAAATGTTCACTCTTAAGAGTGGATGTGTATCCAGCCAGAAACCTTACTGACCTCATGTGTGCTACCAGGTGGGCCGGAGGCATCCACAGGGTCCTGCAGGGTCTGTTCGGAGTATGGGGGGTGGTGGTGGTGGTATGTCTGTGGTTTCAGCTTCTTCGTGATCACTGGCTTCACTGTAACACTCTGAACATCCATGTTTGTGCAAGGAGACACACAAGAAGCAAAAATTCATAACCTGAAACATGCTTTAACATCAGCAAACATGCCCGCGCTCGCCCACAGTGGGTAGCTGGGGGTGAACTGGAGGACTGTGTAAGTGGGGCAAACCCGCATTTTTTCTTATCAGGGCCCCAAGAGCCCACACAGACCCCACAGCAGTTTTGCTCTCGTGGGGCCCCCAAGAGGGAATCGTGTGGGGAACTCTCAGTGGTGCTGGCCATATAAAACCCACACAGGCACTCCATAGGGCAAACTGCTGTGGGTTCTGTGTTGACACACCTACTTGAGGACCATGTAAGAAAAGTGTGCGTTTGCCCTGCCCACACAGTCCCCCACTTACCCACTGTGGGCCCCTCATGAACGTGTATGCTGGCACCTTATTTATAATTAAACACCACACAGGGAAATGTGGCTATCGTGGAGAAGATGCAACCATAGGACATGTTTTATTACACTGTCAGAAATATGAGGCTGAGAGAACGTCAGGAAGTTCAATGGGATCTTATTGATATACTGCAAAAGAACTCACAAAGTGAACAATATCAGGCCATATTTGATTTTCTAACACACTCATTTGTTTGATGGGATTTCATTTTTTTGGTGGGGGGGGGCAGGAAGGGCATCTGGTGTAACAATCTGACAAATGAACTATGTGTTGACTGCAGCAGTGGTCTCCACTCTATACCAACTGGTGGCAGTATTGCACCATGTGGGCTGTGTAGTGTGGGGCCTGTTAGAGCAGCCCACTGTGTACTCGGTACTGGTGTGACTGCAGTGTAAATGGTCATCAGAGTGGATCTTATAGAGCCTATAGAGCTCAAAGAGCTTTACAGAACATGTCTCATTCACCCATTCACACTCTGACGGCATCAGGAGCAACTCTGGTTTCAGTATCTTGGCGTGCAGACTGGAGCACCCAGGGATCGAACCGCTAAGCTTCCAGTTTGTAGATGACCCGCTCTAACTCCTGAGCCACAGCCACCCAGTGTGGGAGGATCCCAGCAGGACAGCTCACACTCACAGCGGGCATACTGTGGGTACACTGTGGGCCAGGAAATCAAACATGTAGATTACGAATGTCTGTAGCAGGACCAGTCGGGCTATCAGAGACACTGTCACTTGGGTACCAAGTGGAGATGTTTGACAGAAAAGCACTAAAGAGCTCTAAAACAATGAAAAAATGATTTTCTTCTGCTTATCCACTTCAGAGCTGCAGGGAGCCCATCCCAGCTGCCATAAGATGAGAGGAAAGATACACCCCGGACAGGTCTCCAGTCTGTGGCAGGGCTTGATGAACTAATTTATTAAAACAGTGACATCTTGGAAACACCAAGTCTTCATTTAACAACAGAGACAGGAACAGAAATGTGTGATTGGAACGGGTGCTCACCGGCTGGAGCGTTCCCTTCTGCTGGCTCATACTGAATCGAGGGGAGACCGAGCTTATTCACCCACCTACAACAAAGAAATCATTCAACGTCATTACAACTGATACAAGCTTAGAATGCATTAAAACGTATCCATTTACAAACAGTGTTGTACTTTTATATGACTTACAAATTCATTTCTCAGCACTTGGTGAATGAATATTGCACCCGTGGATGAATATTGGATATTACACAACATAGGAGTGATAGATATTGTTCAGTATGAATAATATAATATTGCACAGAAATGTGGGTGTTGCACAGTTACAGTGGGTGAGTGTGAGAGTTCAGGGTGGTGATTGCTCTGGTGAAGAAACTGTTCCTGAGTCTGTTTGTTCTGGATTTGATGCTCCTGTAGCTCCTGCCAGAGGGCAGCAGGTCAAACAGGTCATTTTGAGGGTAAATGATGGCCGTAGAGTGAACACTGGACACAGCGGCCGTTGAGAGAGAAAAATTTTAAGATGAAAAATTTGAATTCCCCCACTCTGACAGTTGGAGCTCTCACTCTAGCCGCCAAGATTCCATCCAATAAATATCCATCGGAAACTCTGGAAGGGGTGGAAAAAAAGCATGAAACTTCAACTGGAACTGAAGAAAAACCATAAAAGATATTGAAAAGATAAATACAATTTGATGTCTTGGCATCGTTTCAATGTTTGAATTGTGTTTGAATTGTGTGTGTGTGTGTGTGTGGGTGTGTATGGGGGGGGGGGGGGGGGGGGGGGGGGGGGGGGGGCAAATAAATCAGGTGAAGAGCAGCTAAAAAACACAAAACAAAAAATAGGTGGCAGCCAAGGAGAAAGAATCAGTCAAAACCACTGTTGCCAACTCCTCAGCAAGGAAAGTAGCTATTGGCTGTCCTAGAAGTCGATATATGATGTCATCACCTAATTTGCATAATCCGGTCTTTAAGTCTGACATCATTTCCGGGTCCAAATGCTCCTAAATAAACAGCAATGGCATAACAAATGACTGTTCACTATTAAAGATGATTGTAACATACCTCATCAACTGCATTTCCGCTTCTCTTTCTCACACACACACACAGCTGAGTGTGTGTTTGTTTTTTTTTTGTCTTTCGAGTGGGATCAGTTAAAACAACCAGGGACTATGGCAGGCCGTTTTAACATAAAATCCAATTCACCACACTTACATTCCAGATATCTGAAATTGATTTATGACTAGACATATTAGTAAATTAAGATATCTCTAATTATATTTTGACTAGTCAAAATACCTATTTGAGATATCTCTAATTGTAATTAGGGATGTCAAATGACGAATCCGGTGACGACACTAGAGATATCTTCAGTTACATTTTGACTCGTCAAAATGTAACTGAAGATATCTTGAATTATTATTCTTACTAGTCAGAATGTACTTGCGGATATCTTGAATTGCCATTGTGGATAGTCAAAATGCAGTTTTAGATATCTGAAATGTAATTACGGATAGTCAGACAAACGGATTTTATGTTAAAACGGCCTGCCATACACAGTCACAACCTCTAACTGTTGCAAGCAGCCCGTACAAAAGAGGAAGTCCAGAGTGTGAAAGTACGGAGGACTTCTTTGGAGCAGTTCCGGGTCATGCTCTTAAACTGAAACAGGGCTTTGGTAAAGGATGAGCAGTTTTCACATAAATGTAAGAATTTTTTTCAGTAATTTGTCTTTTGAGACCTAAAGAGTTACATAAACATGACATTTTTGAAGGTGAGCTATATTTACTAACTTATTCACAGAGCACACAGACTGATTACCATGAACTTTTTTCCAGTAACCCGTGTCCATGCAAACCACCCGGTCTTTGTTTTTGCATTCTGGCCTCAGGTCAGCCAGGCTGAGATGCAGATTTCTAATATGAAGCATTGAAACAGCAGAAGGAACACAGAGTACAGCTGTGGTTCCAGCTGTTGAACGCAAATAAAGCTTAAGGTTGAACATTAAAGCTGGAAATATGGTTGGTGTCATTTTAATGCACTTCTCAGGTAAAACACTGAACTTCCAAAAGAGGTAACAAAATTAAATCACATGCTTAAACTGCACTTTTATTTATTTTTTTCTATCAACCCCCCCCATTTCACAGCAAATATGCAGAATTTAATGTGGACATATGAGACAACTTCAGTTTGTGTGATGAGCACTTTATTTACAAATATAATTAAAAGCTCTGACAGATTCATGCTTTCTTTTTAACCTGGGAAAAAAAAATTAAAGTGCATGCAATAATAAAGCGTCATACTGGTCTGGTTTATAAGAAACTACACAGCTCTGGAGTTGTGTAAAGCAAGAGGAGGAGAAAAAAAAAAATCCATCGATAGATATTTGGATCTCAAATACTATCTAAAGAGGGGGAGGGGGGGAAGCGCCTTTAAAAATTATTTTTCTGATTTAAGTGACAGTTAAAATACAATACGAAAATAAGTAAAAGCTCTCCATAGATCCCTCTATACACAAAGTACAAGTCCCCCTGCCCTCCCCATGAAGCCCTTTGTGCCAGCTGGGAGTTCACATCTGTATTATATTTCACATTGACTGCCAGTGCAGAGAAATCAGTACAATACACATGTTGAGTACCATGATTCACCCACCCTCCAGTAATCGCATGAAGGAATCACATATACTACAAGTGTACCTGTATGTACACCGAGTTTTCTGTCAAAGTATCAAATTCTTCAAATTGGTCCTAAAAACGTCTCGATGAATAAATACCAAAAAGAAGCAGCCGAGACGAGCGGCTGCAGAAGGATCCGTTTATCGCTTTGAGAGATTATTTTTTGCACTGCTTGAGACCAAAAAAACCCAAATCTCTGTAAATGCATGGTTCTGGAGCGATTTTTGTGCATCCTACCGCCCTCAATCTTCTCTCCCTGCTTCTCTCAATTTCCACTTTTAGTCACACCAGAAGTGTCATCATTGCACGAGAAACAAGAAACACTGTGACTATGTTATTCTTACAAAAACATGACAACCACAAGAAGTTATCCAGCATATGTTTTTTTTTTTTGTCGTCTTGTGACACCACAGAGGCGAGGAGGGTAGGAAGTATAGGTTGGTTTGCTGGGGAGGGGGGACACTCAAACCGGCCATCGATCCCGTCTGAGCGGCCCAGCAAACACACAGCGCTCATCCCCAAGCTGTTTTTTTTTTTCTTTCATTTTTTTAAACGTGTGTCTGAGGGCGGGCGTCAGCAGCAGTGAACACCTGCACTGTCAGGTCAGGTCAAAGGAGAGGTGAGGTGTTCTGAGGCAGATGGACGCCCGGGGGGGGACTACAAGCAGACGGTGGCGGCAGGAATAGCGGCCCCTCATCTGTAGTCGTCCTTGGGAAAGTCCAAAATGCCCAGGTTGCTGAAGCCGAGACGCACGCTTTCCATGTCGAAGGTGTCGATCTCCCGCTCCTGACGCTCCAGCAAGTGTTTGATGCGGTCGGTTCGCTCCTTCTGAAGGGAAACCAGCTCCTCTTCAATCTGCAGGTGACGTGGGAACAAGAAATGGAGTTTACTCATTTCTAGGATACGTTTGGCTGTTTCTGGTGATTATTAGGTTTGATTTCCCCTCCAGTTTAAATGTTTAAAGCAGCCTCTACGCTGCACTTGAAAACAAATACAGCCATGAAGGTTCAGAGAGGAATATGGGATGGCTACAGCTCAGGAGGTACTAATCAGAAGGGCCGACGGGTCAGCAAGATACTTAACCCCAAACTGGCCCTGATGCATCCATCAGTGTGACAGTCAGGAAGAGCTTAAAGGCATAAAATGAAGTGCTGTATGAATGTGTGTGAATCGAATGTAGCAAAGTTAATGTTCTTCAAACATTAACTTTGCTCCTTGTTTCTGCATCAAAGTTTGAGTCTGATCACAGTTTGACCTGTAAAAGCAGGAAGGAAACGGTTCAGAATAGTTTCCTGTGGCTGTGATGCAGGACCCCTGAGTAACTGATGAAACCAGCTACATTTATGCAAGGATATCAGAAAATTGCGACAACATTAATTTATCATCATCTTCATCAGTGGGAACAGATCTAACAGGTTTTATGTGCCGCCTCCACAGGAGGCTGTGGATCAGGTTCAGTTCTCGGCCAGGATTTGTTAATATCGTCCAGACTTTATGACCCTCACATTATTCTTACTGGTCATTTGCCTGAATTTTCCTTTTCATAAGCCGTGAGTTATTTTTCATGAACTGTTCACTGCTCGGTCACAGGACACAACGTCTGTTCATTTTTTAACCTTTCTGTGTGACAGTGGGCACGAGGTGATCAAATGTCTCAAGTAAGAGCAGCAGGTGCAGAGCTGTTTACACTGTGCATTTTTAATTTCCTCATTAAGTAACATTATATGTGTAACTGTATGCAGACTTTATACAGACAAGGTTTTTGTTTTTTTTTACCTTGAATGTGCAACTCTGTCAGCATGTATTCACCCCAAATCAAACTCAGCACACACACACACACACACACCTGCAGGTGCAGACAAAGCCATGTGTGGTGCAATACGGCAATCTGGCCAACTACTGAGCATGCACAGAAAACTCCAGACTCTGACCATGAACCGAACCGGAGGACAATAGTGCTTCTAAAACCATGACATCATCCCAGTCTCAGTGTGCAGATCTGGATACTACCAGGAGATGGCAACAGACCACCACAGCTCACACTGGCTACGCTGGACGGCAGGTGGCATTTCGAAGGTCCCTGCCTTTGTTGTCGGAGTGCTGTCTACTAGACTGTAGCGATGACGCAGGCCACTTTGGAAGGAGGCGTTCTCAGCTCTCATCTTATTACACCTCACTGCTATACCAAACAGGCTGCATAAAAAGTCGTGGTGAAGATAGATGTGCATTAGGAGTGACTTGCAGCACATTACGGGACAAAGACGGATTAAACTATCAAATGTTGGTAAAATTATCACAAAAGATGACAAAGCCCAACAACAGCTGCTCATATCACAGCTGAGCACAGAGCAGCGAATTCAGCCACTTCAGACTGAACAGATACAGCAGCGAACCAGCTTTAATAATAAGCTGCACCACATTAACTGGTAGCTGTTAAAAATATGGAGGATGATGCTGTAATAAGAGCTCAATACTGTTGTCTGGAGATTTCACCGTCATTACAAGTGTGTGTGGGAAAGAAATGGTTGTCTGTGCCCTGCAGGAAGCGACCTGTCATCGCCACCTATGGTGAGGGAAATCTGTGCGTCTGTGTGACCCTGTGCACGTCTGTCTGGGTCACCTTTAATGCCCACACTGCTCGCTGATGTGGATGCAAATGAATACCCGGATCTGTTCCTTTAAGCTTAAGGTGAAATAGTTGCTTTTCAACAGATTAGCACCTCCACATGGAGCTTTAAAAGATCTCCTTCCTTCATGTATGAATAGAAGAAGTGATATCTGAGGATGATGCTGGAAGAAGGTGATACAAACTTTAAAACAGTGCAGCATCAGTTACTGAGATGCACAGTGTTTCCTTTTTCTTTTTTAATTTTTCTGGATATTTTGTTCCTTCTAATTAAAGAAGGCATGTTGTGTTGTATGTCAGGTTAGACTGTATATAAAAGATGGTCTGTAAAGCTGAAGCTGATCTGTTTTTATTGCTTTCTCATTTTTGAAACCAGATGTGATGAGAGAGGAAAACTGCCTATAGGGTAATAACCTGTCAATCATAAAGTAAGCTCAACCTAAAACATATCCTGCTCTGGTGTCCTTTTTGACACCAACTGGGATCATAATTAGAAAAACAAACCTTGTGTTGTATTAACTGAGACTTGAAACTAGCAGTTGAGACAGTAAGAGGCTGGCTTCAAGTTTCAGCCCTGGAATCGTTTATGTGCAGTCTCAGGTTAAAGTTAGTGATCTTTTTATAGGATGTTTATGGGGTCTTAGGGGACAAATAGAGACAAGAGCAAAGACTTCACAACTTAAAGGTGTTCAGTGTGGTGCCAAGCATCTGAACTACGGTGGCCTTTAACTGACACAAACAGATAAAACTGTAGATTATATCAAAGGCAGCATTATTCTGTTTAAGCTGACCAAACTGACCAACTATGAATGCAAACATCCTGAACAGAGGCTGAAAAAATCTAATGTGTAGCTCATTTAAAATAAAGCACCTTTTGTTCCAGGTGTGCTCGGCGCAGCGACACTTTCTGCTCCAGCTTCTGCTGCTCGCGCTCGTGCTGCGCCTCGGTCTGCATCTTGATCTTGCTCTGGTAGGCATTGAGCAGCTCCATCTCCTGCTGCAGCTGCTGCCTCAGGGCCTGGCATTCCGCTTCCTGGGCCTCATCCAGACGCAGCTGACACAGCCGACCACGGACAGCAACAAGGGAGAGGGAGGCACAAAGACAGACAGAGAAGTGAAGATGGGGGCGGGGTTACACGGACAAGGGACACACATGGAGAGAGACAGAGAGAGAGATGGAGGGTAAAGAAGAAACCGAGATGGAATGGAGGAGGAGAGGTGGTGACGAAAGGATGGGAGAAAGTAGAAGGGCAACAGGGACAGACAGGGCACAGGAAGCCAAGGGAAAGGGGCGGGAGAAGGGAAGGTTGGAGTAAGAAGAGAAGCGAGATAGTGGGGGAGTAAATGAAGAGAAAAGAGGAGACGAACAGGGAGGAGGAAAAATACAAGAACATAAGCAACAGGTGCAGAGAAAGGCTTCATATCCTCCTCCGTAAACTCAATTCTTCAAACTCGACCTCCTGCATTTTAGCAACAATAACTTTTTGTCCAGAAAATATGATGACATAAATTAACTTCTGTCTGCTCACCGCCTGAGAGGCCATCATCTCGTTGATACTCTGCTCATACTGCTCGGCCAGAATGGCCAGCTTGCGTGTCTGCTCATCCTTCAGGGCCTTGAGCACCGTCTTGTGCTCGGCCTTGGGCGTAACTTCCATCTGGTGGTGGCGGAGGGCCTTGTACTGTTTGGTCTGCACCTTACACGTGTCCTGAAACTGTTTCTTGATCTGCAGCTCCAAAACCTGCAGGACGGGACAGAGAAGCAGTGAGAGTGAAAAAGGGAACACTCTGGAAAGGTTAGAGGTCTAATACAGTCACAATCAAAGGGCACAGCTCCAGGCTTTGTTACCCCAACGGCAAATTAAAATGAAATTCATAGGTGACATATTCTTACGCCATGTTCACAAATTAATTTGTTACATTCATGTTGCATCACAGTTTTATCAAAATCTAGTGGTTGCTCATCACTTGCACCATCATAGAACTGGTTCCCAGTTGTATTTCAAAGGCGAGTGACTTTTTTTTTCCTTTTATAGCTGACAGGGAAAAAAGGATTTAAAAAAATTCAAGCACCTATACATCAATCCATCAAACGACATATTTAAAATATTAGATCGATGGTGCTGACTCACTTTGAGGTTCTTGGGCTGCTGCCGGAGCTCCAGCACGTGCTTGCGGTGGAGTTCACGCTCACGTCTGTTGTTGTACTCAATCTGGTTCTCCAGCTCCGTCTGGTGCTGCAGGCGGATGAGGTCCATACGCAGCTTCTGCAGGGTTCTCAGCTGCCTCTGCTCCAGTTCCTGCGTGGACTCATCATGGCGGATCAGCATGGCGTGCTCCATCTCCTTCTGGGTCTTCTTCTTGTTCAGCTCCTGCGGTGGACCGTGAGGAGACACGGAGGAAAGGAAGGATCAATCACACCGAGTACTGCTGATTAGCATTGCTGGTTCACCTTGTTCTCAACGTGACATTCACATTTTCACATGCAGAAATCAATTCTGCTGTTTTGTTTCAGGCATTGACTGCAAGTAGTAACAGCTGAGGGAAATAAAATCTATAAACATTACATATTTAATTTTTCCCACTTGTTTCCAGTGGAAACACTTTGTGATTTTGGAGCATTTTCCCACGGAAAGCTTTTGGATTTCCTTAAACTTAACCGAGATTTATACAAGAGCTTTTCAGATTATGGCATTGTTTGCTTGTTTCACTGAAGATTAATCTTCTTACAGTTAATATAAAACACGTGACATATCTGAAGAACACACTACTGTTTGCCGTGACGGTATTTTGTGGGGCTTTCTTCCACCAACATCACAAACAATAAACACGGGTTTATAATTCAAACTGGGCATTTTTGATTTACAGCTTGCACGTGTTTTCTGTAATGTGCACCTCTCTGATCTGTTCCTGCTCCAAATCGTGCCTCTTGATCATGATTTTGCGCTTGAAGGCACGGCAGTTCCTTTCATAGAAAACTCTCTGCTGGGTCAGCAGATGGGCCTCCTCCTCGGCCTGGGAATGCTGCATGTTCTCCTTGTGCTTGGACAGACGCTCCTGCTTTTCCTTCTTGGGTGTGCTGTGGTCCTCATTCATCTCCTGATAAGGGAAGGAAATTCCAAGTAAAGAGGGGAATGGAGAAAGGAGATTGCGGTGACATGCACAGGCAGAGGGATGGAGCTATTACTAGTAAAATGAATGTGTGGTAAATTTGGGAGCCTCCACTGTGGGCAGCGGGTGGTGAATCGATATTCGTGGATATGTGAAAAGCAAATGAAGTCTAAACAAAGTGTTTCTAAGATGTTTGCTTTGGAAAAAAATAATATTTTCATTCAAATCAACATTATCAAATGTTTTGAGTGTGAGAATTCGGTAAACTCAGTGTGACCTTTTGTTTGGAACTTTTAAAGCCAGGAAAAAGAAATTCTCTCTCTTTTCAGTAAAAGTCTCTTTCTCTTTCATGGCTAATCTACAACTTGCACTAATGCACTTAACACACGAGCCTGATCCCGTCTCTCTGTGGTGTCTAATTCCGTTATAGCTCTCAGTCGGTGGGAAATATCTCCCTCTACCAGCGATGCTTTCTTTTAACCGTGCTGACCTAATTTTGGTCACTTATCATGTAACTGAAAACAGAGTGCATCACACTGCCAGCCCACAGGAGTGTTCTCTGGACTCTGTTTCAAGGTTGTGGAGGCTCACAAGTGCTCCAGTGTGCGTATGGATTTCTGGCTTTTCTTGTATGTGTGAACATACATGTGTAGGTACACAGTCAGTAGGCCGAGTGACTCAACACAAGTTCCGAGAGACCACGCTGAAGTAAGCGGATGTGCATGTTTGTGTGTGGGAGCCCGGCCGTGTGTCACCCATGAGAGAGGCGTGCAACGGAGCCTGCCCGAGGAGGGAAGAGGAAGCCAGCAAACCCAGCATACCTCCTTAATCTTCTCCTTGCAGAGTTTGTACTGCTTTTTTTGATTATCCAGAAATGTGGTCAGCTCCTTCTTCTGCTGGGCCACGATCTGCTGCTGGAACTTCTTCTCATCTGCCAGCGCCGTCTTCATCTGGAGGACACAGAAACGCAAGAAAAACAGGGACAAGAGCATGTGAAGATCCTCCAACACAGCACCAAACTGTGGACAAACCTATACAATAACACTAAAGTATATCAAAATAACCGGGGATCCCTTTATAGGCAAACCAAAACTCTGACCTCATCATCTCCTGAACGAGATTTTTAATTTTTTCTTTGTTTAGTGGTATTATAAATACAATTCTTTGGGTTTCAGACCACATGTCTGACCAAAGAAGACATGAAGATATTAAGCTGGCTCCTCTGAAACTCTAAAAAACATCCTGTTTAATTAGAATATCACCAGTTAAAGATTCTGGTCTGTGCTTCAATTAAGAGGCACTGCAATTGTTTTATAGCATTTATGTAAATATCTAGTAACCTGTTTGTTTATGTGAGCCACGTCACCCATTCATGACACTGTTTATGATGCACAAGCATGTCTACATCAGCAGATATACTATCTCCCTGACTGCTGCAGCGTGCTAATCACAGAGATATACGGCGTGTTTTTCAGAGCATGACGCTCTGTGACCCAGTTCTGCCCTTGTGTTTCATCACATATATCATTGGGTGGCAGCAGTGGGTAAAGTTCTAACAAGAAGTTCCTTATCAGTCAGTGCAGTTTGGAGTGTGACCGTTTAAAACCTTCTGACAAGCTTTTCTCCAGCAGCGTTTTTCCAAAGCAGACCATGTCCCCCAGCCAGCTGTTGCACATGTAGGTCTGTGTGACCATCTGTGAAATAACTTAAGAGTTACAGCACGCATGCATCCACTAATGTCCTATAACCCCATCACGAGTCCCACCTCTTTCTCAGTGTGCACGGCGTGCCGTTTTGCCAGTTTTTCCAGTTCGATGTAGGCGTTGTTGGCCTGCGTCTCCACCTCTTTCTGCAGTTTGAGCCGGTGCTCATCCATCTCAGCCTTTAGCTTGTTCTCCAGGGCGATCAGCTGCTTCTGGTGCTGCCGCCGCATGCGCTTGTAGCCGGACATCTGTTCCCGCAGCTCACTTTCCTGCTCATGCTCGTGAATCTGTTTGGTCACCTGTGGCGAGAGAAAAGTTAGAAGTAAAAGAATTTTTTTTTAAAAAGTATGAGGTGCACCCAAACAATAATGCCTAATTGATTAATGAACTGCAAACAAAAGTATTCAGTGTTGTAAAACATAACGGCTAAACTGCAGGAACAGGAAAGAATCTTCAACATGTGACATGAAAATAACAACATTAAGAAGTAAATCATCTTAAATCCACTTCAGCTGAACAAAAGCTCTTTCATCTGCCAATCTCAGACTTGCAGTCACTGCAGAGAAGAGCCGACCTCACAGTCCCTCAAATGTATTTAAGTCAGAGCGTGGGGAAAAAACAAAGAACATGCTACATTAATAAATTTAACCTAAGACAAGGACGACACTGGCATTTCTTAATACTTTCACTGTTTTTACCCCAAACCTGGACCTGACACACCGACCTGAGGACAGAAGGGGTTCTCCACATCGAGGTAGCGCTCTCTCCGCATCTTCTCATAACTTCCACCTGAACTCCTCAGGCCAAACATGATGGCAACTTTAGCCAAGTGCACCAGCATCCAGGAACCTTGTGCAGCATCCTATGTCTGACAGAACCCTGCCTGAGCTCTGATGCCACCCTGAATGCCCCCCCCCCCCTTACTGGACGCTGAGCCCCCTCCCTCTCCTTGGTTCGTGCCCTAGGCACGCAGCGGCCAAGGCAGACGTGTGAACTGTGAATGAGGCAGTTTGACTCCACAGGCCAACAAGAGCACAGAGCAGCTCTTTAGTCAGGCTAACGTTAAGCGGCGGACAGCAGGTGGGTCACATGAATACCTCATTGAGAAAGACTGAGAGAAGTTGGAGGGGGGGGGTAGAGAGGAGCAGGCCGAGAGATGAGGGGCGGGAGGGTGATTGCAAAGGAGAAACAGCAGATGGAGAGTGGCTGGGAGAGAGTTAAATAGAAAAAAAAATAGAAATAATGAGCATTAAAATAAGAGCTTCTAGAGGGGGGAAAAAAAAGGGGTGGGGGATACAGGGTGCAAATATGTGAGATTGAGCTCCCATTCTCCTTAATCCACTCTGAATCAATACCCCTACTGTAATCCTAGTCACTTGCTTCGCGGCCACCACGCATACAGCCACAAAGGGCCAAGTCACGTCATGTGACGGCCTCTTTCACACAAGGCTTTGGGACTGGAAAGCAGATCATATTCAGGCAGAGGAGGAGGAGGGAGGGCATGCAGGCTAAAGGTGAACGTCCCAGTGAGTGGGAATTAAACCGCCAAGCTTTATTTTTGCTTATTTTGCAGTTCAAGATGGTCCGTCTTCAAGGACTTTAATCTGTGTGAAAATACTTGAACAGAAAAAAATAACGCTGCTGGTGACTGATGCATTTTTGTTTGCATTAAATTAACTGCAACAGTCAATGTGGACAATTTGATGTGTGTGTTCGCAAAGCATTTAGTGACAGTGGCAGAGGAATACTCAAATACTCCATCACATTCTTCCTTATTGCTTCATTACATTAAGAAAAATACATTTCAAGCCTGGAAGGTACCACACAGAACAAAGCATGGCCATACTTTGATTTTTGCTGCAGATATATAGTAACATGTGGCAAAGACATCTGGTCTACAGGAGGAAGCAAAAGGCCTCTGCAGACCTTTGTTTCGTGTCCTGTTTTCCCGTAGATGTACAAATGTGAGATCTTCCTCTCGTGTCTCTTTATGTCAAAAACAGGACTCAAACACAAAAGAGGTGCATGTAGTTTCACACTGACCTGTGAAAAAAGTATAATATATTTATTTTAACGGCATAACATAAAAGTAAGCCAGTAAAACTTTAATTCTGCAGGTTATACACTTTAACCGACAGATGGGGGCGGAGCATAGTTTGATGTACCTCATATTTAACCTGCGACCACAGTTCATGCTGTCAGGTTACAACCTGCAACCAGCAGCTAAAGACTAGAAGTGAAATATTTAACAACAACGTCGTGTCTCACACTTCAGGCAGTGGCTCCATCTAACCTATAATAACCCCTGCCCTCCCTCTCACTCGCTGTCTCACATTCGTTCTCCTTCTCACTTTGCATCCATCCCTTTCCACAATTTTCCTCCCCCCTCATCCTTTTTGCTTTTCCACACATCTCCCTGGATAATTTTACATCCTGCTCTCCTTCTTTTTCTCTTCATGCCTTTTCACAAATTTCCCCTCTGTGGGACAATAAAGCCTGTTCCTTGTTCTTCTTCCACAACGCCTTTCATCGCTTCACTTTTACTCCTTCATTCTCTCATTTCCCCACTGCTATATTAGTTCAGACTCTACACTTCATTTCACCAGTAAATGTGATATTCTTTGTTTCCCTCCGACTTCTTTGTCAGTTAAGATTCGATCAGCACTGCTCTTGTGTCTCACCTTTATCTGTCCTCATGTCCCTGATATCTGCCGTCAGCGTCTTTCAGTTTATTAACTCTTTGATCTCTTGCTTTGTCCATCAAATCACTGTGATTTCTCTTTTTGACACAACAATATTACATGCTGTTTGTTTTATTTTTCCCGATTAAATCATTATTATTTCTGCATTCCTACTTGTTAACGTTTTCTCACTTGTGCTGCTCTCCATCTTCCTCTCCCCTCTCTGGCTATCAGTCACCCCTCACCATCTGGACCCCCCCCACACTTTCCTACCCCTCTCTCTTTGTCTACCTGCTGATTCCAGTCTCAGTAAGTCGAGGCCAATCTGAGGACGTCGGTGCTCGGAAGGAAAAAAAAAAGAAAAGATGATGTCATCTCTGCCAGTGCCAGCGGGCAGGACCGGCGCTGTTACACTACAGAGATGCTGCGGTTTACACGATGCTGCCCTTTTTGCAATTACACAAGGTGTAACCTAAGTATCCAAAACTTTAATCCAAGGCAGTCTACACCGAACCAAAAATGTTTCTGCTCAGTCGTGTTTCCTTAAAGGATAAATGAGAGGAAAAAGAGTTATGGAAAAGAAGCAAGACTTTATCTTTGATGTTATGTTTATGAGAAAAGGATTCAATTTCCCATCTTTTGAAGATGAGAACAAATAACTACAAACTTAATTTTCCTGCAGTCCTTTTTTTATGTCAGTCGAAGAACACGTGACGGTGTCTACATCTACATCTGTGCCATTAAACTGTTTACATTACATGTCATAAAGTGATTTTAAGAGATAAGTCATAATCAGTGTTCGGTGTAAGGGGCATTGTTATATTTCCTTGTAACACAGTAACGGAAGCATTACTGCTCCTAAAATCAGAAATCTCATTAATAAATCAAAATGTTACTTGCATTACAGACGTTCCTCAATTTTCTACATAATAAGTGTATTAAAACAGGTTGACCTCAGTCTGTGTGAGAGAGAGGACAGAAATGGCACAGCGGGTGGAGGCACACACATTATGTCAGATTTGTTGTGTGAAAGTACAAAGATGTGACGGTAAAATGTGAACTGTGCGCAAACCAGAGACAAATTTCCACTGCTGTTAAGATCACATTAAACCTTTCCAAGCAGCTTCAGAGGAAACATCAGATACCTTTTGATTTTCAAAAGGCAACAAAAGCAGAGCTAAACAATTGACGGTGCATTTTCCTCCACACGTTACTGACACACTGCGCTCCACGCTCAGCAGGAGCGAGAGACTGCATCAGTTCAGTTACTCAGAGTTTTCAAACTCAGTTCTCAGCTGGACTCTTACATATTTCACATCATTAACACTTGTTGCTACATTTGTTACAACAGGGGCCATAAACATATAACATGGAGAAAAAACAAACAAAAAACCCCCAAAACTAAAAAAATGCCGTCTTCAGTCCTTTATCTACAATACAGAGGACGGTCAACAGGAAACACACACAGCAGCAGACCATCACCGGTTCATGCTCCCTTCAAGGACAGTATGAGGACACACAGCTGCTCTCACACACACTCTCTCTCTCACACACACACACACACTTCTCATATTCTCTTATGTGACAGATTTCTGGTTTAAGACCTGACAGCAGTGGGGAATTCACAATTAAAACCAGTGGGTCACGGATGGGTAAACACACACACACACACACACACACACACACACACACACACACACACACACACACACAACCACTACTTTCTAGTTACTAGAGGAGGTTTCCATGACAACAGACAGGGAGGGAGAGAGAGTCACAGAAAGAGAGAGAGAGAGAGAGTATTTCACCCCCTTCAACTCAGAATATTGAGTCAGATCTGAGAATGATGTACTGTATTATCAAATGCAGGCGAGAAAGAAATAAGAGGGCGGGAGGAGGGGAGCGGTAACAGTACAAGAGCAGAAAACAAAAGAAGTGAGGTGAATGAACGGAGAAACCAGCAGAGCAGAGACAAAGATCCAAACCAAGGTGAAGACCAGAAGACGGGAGGCGAGCATCAGGAGAAAAACGGTGAGACCTTCTTTGAAAACATTTGAGCACATTACACCCAAACCGAAGTCATTCACCCACCACACACACAGACAGCTTTTTAACAGAGCCCCATTAACGCCGTCATCCTCCTGCAGTGCAAACACACAAGTGCCCAAGAGTTCAGCTTCTGCAAGGAGCACTTTTTTCAGATTTTTGGGCTTTCAAACAAGCACAACTTTTAAGTTGAATTAGTAGAACAAATTAATGATGCTGAAACATGCAGCATGCAGAAAGCATGCTTTAGGACCTTCAAAATAAAACACCAATACAAAAGAGTAAAGTTTTAGGCTCCGTCTTACCAGTGAGGCAGACTTTATGGTGGCAAAGCGGCCCTGGTTTTTGTAGTTTTGAGCCTGGCTGCCCTTGTCAAAGGAGGCTGGCCTCAGCTCTGGCCGATGGTCCCTGTGGATCCCCTCATCCCAGTTATACTGATGGTCCTGTTTGAAGCAGAACGGAGGAAAACTGATAAATACTACAAGACAACAAAAGAAAAAAAGCAACGAAGTGAGCAAAGTGTAAAAATGAGAATGAGGCTGTACTGCAGGGCACTTCACATCTTTACTAAAAAACGGAGCCAGTATTTAAATTCTTCACCATAATTCTGTGACTTTCACAAACAAAATAAATAAATAAAAACAAACAAACAAACAAACCAAAAACACTCCCCACCGATTTAGCAAGTACAACTAAATTTCACAAAGATTCATCGTCATTCAATAAAACTGTCAGCTGTAAGTTTGCATGAGGAAACATCAACACCCCCCCCCCCCCCCCCCCCCCCCCCCCCCCCCCCCCAATAAAATCTGACTGACAGACACTCGGGGCCGCCCAGGGACCAACGAGAGGTTTTATGTGGAGGGGGAATTTCACCAGCATCAGGAAACAATGTGTGTCATTTTAATTGTTCTCATCTCAGCCCCTGAACTTGAAACAGCACGCTGTTGTCTGTTCGTAAAGTGACAACCTGATTCAAGCTCTGTCAAAACACAAAGAACAAATGAAGAAAGAGAGTGACAGAGGAGTGACAGCCCTCTCCTCACACATTTTTAACTCCTGTGAGATTCTCTATGAGAATGTAAAGCACTGACCTGTGTGTGTGTGTGGCTTTGTGCTGCTGCTTGTAGACATGTGTGCACAGCCTTTGTTCTCAAAGTGTGAACGGTGTCAGTGATGAACTTGAAGCAAAGACTGAGGACTGTGTCAATGGTTTCCATGGTTTTGGGGGTGGGGGTGGGGGTGGGGGGTATGCATACTCTCGAACGTGCGAGACACCAGAGGATGTTTGCACAGAGCCATATTTCCTTTTTATGTCAAGAGCACAGTTATTAACCCAGAAATGAAGTGAGTCTGCTGGTAACATTTGTTGATGATGATTGCTGCCTTTGTTTATTCTTAAATGCACTGAATTCTGGGAAAAGTGTTTAATATTGTAGAACTATTTGATCAGAGTGGACAACTGTTGGGTACAAAGTTGTCCTTGTGCCTGAGTTTAACTCCACCAAAGCGGCGTCACTTTTTCTGTCTGTCTCAAACAGGCTGCAAATGAGAAGATCTGGAGTGAATGAATGACTGGTCTGACTGCAGCATGGGCATCAATGACATTACAGGAGGAGACATGACCCTAAAACTAAACACTGCGGTATCCCTGCTCTGCCACCAAAGAGCCAGTCGACACCTGAAATGGGAAACACATTTGTCGAGTTAAAGCTTTGGGGTGGCAGGCATATCCCTCTACTCAATATCACGGCAAAGATGTGGCTGCGTGTACTTTGTAAACTTGGCTTGCTGTGTCCACATTTGTTTAGTCCTCCGATGGGATGAGATGAGTGCACTGGGATGATGGTCATGTCAGCAGTCTGGATTAAGCCACTCATGACACTGTAATGTTGTGAATTATGTATACACATAGTAAAAGTATAAGTTGCAGGGCAAAGGAAACTTCCCACCCAGATTAACTGATGGCTGCACGTTGCGACACTTGTTTCTAGAAGGAATCTGTTTAAGTCTGATTGTGCATGAAACCATCTTCCACTGCGCTTCCCACTTACTCACATATGAATCAGGGGTATTCCTTCACTCCCTCTGGTAGTTGCTACAGTAGCTGACTTTAGTTGAATTTGATACCCCAGTTGCTGTTTGGCCTGTTGTTGCTACAAGCTGCTGAAATTATTATTTAAGTATTTAATGGCCTCTGGTCACTTTGGTATCAATGTTCCTTTAAGCTGAAAGCTCAAGTAGTGAAAAAAAATAATCTCCAATTTTATATAATTAACACTTTAAATTGCATCCGGTTCAAAAAAACACTGAGATGAGCACAATTTGAATATGGCAGGTGGTGCTCAGTAAAAGGGTTCTTAAGCTCCTCCTGTCAGAAGAATTTGAGATCAATTAAGAAATCCTAAAACTGATTTCTAACTTCATCTTCATCCTTAACTTCTACCTTCTTGGTGTGCGGGGAGGAGTCCAGGGTGCTGCTGTAGTCCTGGGGGTGCATCATAGTCATGTCAGAGCAGCTGTCATCCAACACCTCCTGCATGCTGTTCACGCTGCTGCTCTGGCTACCCGTGCTGACCGAGGTGCTGGGAATGGAGTGGTTGCTGCCCAGGCTGTTCATCTTACAGCTGGCTGCCTCGCTGTCCTGCAAGTGAACACACACACACACACACACACACACACACACACACACACACACACACACACACACACACACGTGTTCATAAACACAAGTGTACACAAATAAACACTCAAGGATCACATCACCTATGTCCTTCACCCAATTACACACAGGCATCTTCAAATTGTATCATTAAATGGAGTCTCCTTAATACAGTAAGAAAAAAAAATCACTGATGCCCTCTAGATTGCATTAGAGTCAAAGTCATGCTAAATTGCCTATTAACCTCTAATTGCTAAGATGTGTGTGTCTGAGTCATTCCACTGAGCCTGAGCTGATGTGATTGGACAGTGGTCAGGCAGAGGTCTTCAGATTAGAAGTCAACTCGAGGGTGTACCTGACAGATAAGTGAACTGACTTTTTAAAAGCTACACAGTATCATCTCTCAGGTCTACAGGATGCTTCAATCTTTCCACATAAAACGAGCTTCGGTACAGCAGCTTTTACAGGGTGAAGCCTTCAGCAGTGTCTCGTTGCACAAAGGTCTGGTGGCTGCTCTGAATTGCGTCACATGGTGTAGGATGACATTACTGTGGCTACGAGCCATCCGTAACTCTTCACTTTACTTCAGGCCAGGTCAGCTACGGGACATTTCATCTCAATGTCAGGCTGCCGCCTCCCGTTTGCTGTGATTTCAAAGTGCTGAAGCAGTACGGACCAGGGGTTATGTTTATATACTGTACTTATATACTTGTTCTTATAAGAAATGTATGCATGCCAAATGTGTCAGTTAAAAGATAGAAAACTAAACATCCCACAACTAAAATTCTACATTTGTTACTCCATTAAATAATGGAAAAAGATTCATTTTAGATTTAATACTGGGAAATGTTTTGATCCTTATCGCAAACACAACATTTCCACTTTAAATATAATGATTGGTTACATAATCTGCAGATTAATCCATCACAAACCTTATTTTTAATGCAACTCTGCTGCATGAAGCTTGTGGCTTCCCACCTGGGATTTTTCATCTTTACCTGCTTACCTACTGTCTCAGGTGTTTCTTATGATCACACCCTTTGGAGCTCTACGTGTCTGTTTAATACAAAGTTTGACTGATTTCCCTCTAACCCCTCCTCCCTTTTTCACTCCCTCTCCCACCTCCTCCTCTTCCTGGCTCTCTCCCATGGGCCCATTGTGTTTCTCCTGGTACAGGATCTTTTTCATCTTGCGGTACTGCAGATTGTCGAGCTCACGCACTGCATCCTTGGTCCTCTGGATGAGGTCGATGAGAATGCGCGGCGAGCGTTCCCGACGTACAAAATCGTGCTGAAGGGAAGAAGAAAGACACAGTGAGTTAGTTACTTAGGGATTTGGTCAGACTTTATTAGGATATAAAGAGGAAACGATCGAGTTTTAAAACTAAAGATAATCTTTGTATCATGCTAGTTTATTTCAATTTACATTTTCTGCTTTCATATCTTACAGCTTATTTTACACTGGAGATTTGGGACTTTTTTTTTAAGGTAATAATAAAACCTCTTTCAGTTTTTCCATTCAGAAATGGACTCTTATTAAAAATATTTTTGCATTTACCTAAAAGAATTTGTTGCAGATGACTTAAAATATTAATAGCAAATATTTACATGGTTAAAAATGTCAGAATGAAGTAGAAAATTATATATATCATCCACTTATTTTTGCATTACTTTAAAGACTTTAAATGACTTCAAACACATTTCAGACTATGAGTAACATTTTATTTCAATGAGCACCACAGCTTTGGCAGTCACTAGAGGGCGCCTGTAGGTTGCTCATCCTAATCTGGGAGTCCCAGCACTCAACATCCTCTACCACAGAAAGGCTATCCATACAATCGATTTTTATAAATACTCCTAATGCTTCTTATTTCAATAACTACTGTGTGAAATGCATCGGGCTTGGCACCAAGTTAATAAGAACTTCAATTAAATCATGTCAGAGAACCAAAAAACACCCACTGAGCACTGATAATTAAGAGATTTTAGTCATTTAATCTGTATTTTTTGTTTTTAGAATGAGCCACACACATTAAACAAAACACATCAGAATAAAATTAATTATTCTTCTATTATCCGACCCTGTTATTTACTAAAAATCCTTAGAGCAAGAAATGGCAATAAAATAGACAAAAGGTCAGAATCTGTTTTAAAACTATGATCAGTGAATGATGTAATGTCCACTGCTGAGCCTGTCCAGCGGCAGTGAGTCCAACTTCTGTCATCTAATGGAGGTGTAGTTTTGCGGAGGTTGGGGCATTTTGCATTTATGTAATTATTCAATGAATAAGCAGCAGGTCAGAGCGGGGTTGGTGCGTTGGGGTGAGAAGGTGGGGGTCGAGCGAGTGTGGATGGTTATTTTTAATTTGTGCTTTTTTTAGAGCAATTTACGCATGTCAAGAAAAAAAAAGCAAAAACAAACAAAAACAGGACAGATATTTCTGCCCAGCACTTCCTCCCACTACACCACACAAACATGTTCACACCTTTTCTTAGTCACGCTCATTCATAAAACATTGGCTGCATAAAAGGCTAAAATGTATTCAAGTTAAAGGTACTCGACTAAAATATATGGAAAAAAAAATATATATATTTTAGGTCTACTTTTAGCCATGTCTCTGCACACCTTCCCCTCCATGTGACAGATGCCAGTGTAATGGGTTAGTCAGGACACAGAGGAATGACATCACACTCTGAAAATAGAGATGCGAGTGATTTGTCCCATTTTCCGATTGTCCTACACCAGAATGTGGGCGGTTGGCCACCCCCATCCCATCACCCAGTGAGAAGTCATCGCCAGGATTCCTCCTCATTACGAGGTGAGTGTTAAGAAGAAGTGACAGCACCTCTGCAGCACCTGCAGTCTCGTCTGGTGGCATCACCGGTGTCTTCTACCAGAAGCGCCCGTCCACACGGAGCTTCAGCCTCTAAGCTTTTCCTTCAGGTTAAACGCGTTTAACACCAACTTTTTTGGACTATCCTGCTTTAGTCCCGCCCACCGCTGCTACAGTGACAGTCCCCAGGGGAAAATATGTTTGATGCATTAAAAGAACAGCTCAGCATTTTTGGGGAGATGACTTTTTTGGCTTTCTTGAAAAGAATTAGGACATTAATACCAAAGTTATATTCACAGGAAAGTGCAACAGATGGAGTAAGCAGTCATTTAGTTTAACTTTCAGCTTAATAACAGGAAACACATGGAAAACAGCACCTCATGAGAAACGCCTCATGCTGTATGTTGTTTTAAGCCATACAAAAATTAAAACAGGTTAAAGTTGTTGGAATTTTACAAGCTGGGCAAAGCCAGGATTGGTAGGCTAAGCTAACCATATTATTGCTGATCCTGTTGACATTTTCAACTTGTTCAGAGGTACAAATGGCCTGGAAAATGATCACAATCATGAATCAACTGTTGAAGTCATTCATCGAGGAAGAAAAGCAAACATTTCCATGGTTCCAACTTTCCAAATGTAAGGAACTTTATTTTACTTTATTATTACCAGGACAAACTGAATTATGTTAATGTTTTAGACACTTCACACTCTGCTCTGTGAAGACGTTGTGCTGTAAATGTCTGTAGTTAGTAAATTTATAGGACTGAGATACACGCTAAGCCCACCAACACTCAGAGCTAGTTTTAACCATTCAAGTGAGTATTTTTGTTAAATGATGGTACCCGGGGGATGGGGTGGGGTGGGGTGTCACTGAATGGTTACTATTTTATTATTCATATAATTACAATTATTCTGAATGAGGTTTGCAAGGAGAGAGTGAATTTAACCTGAAGCCAGTACACTGATAGCTCAAGGCCCACAGATTAGTGACCTGATTTTCCCTTTAAAGCGCTTGGAGGGGCGTGTGTGTGTGTGTGTGTGTGTGTGTGTGTGTGCGTTAAAATGAAGAGTGTCTGTGTGTCTCAGAAGAGAAAGTGGGGTATTAATCATAAACTAACACCCCAACCCCCCAAAGCCCTTCACTATAAAGCAGGCCCTTGGACACTGATCCAAAGTCTGTTTGGTACTTATCCCTCTTTAATGTTTTTTTCCCCAGCACGGATTTGGGTCAGGGGTGCTGGGAAGACTGAATTCCAGTCAAAAGCCCCATCCTATCCAGACTGCAGACAACTGTCCAGACCCTCTTATTTAACCACTACCTGACCACACACCTTCCTCCCTAAAGTGAGACAGGTGTCAAAAGTCCTCCAGTGTCGCTGAGCGTGATCGCCAAGAACTTAAAACTCTTAGTGTGCCAATAGGATTACCTGTTGGTCACACAAACAAAAAGATCAGCTCCTCAATCACAGGGAAACACAATGAACATGCATGGATTAGCAGCGTGTATGCTCATTGTGGGTTTGGAGGTACATATGAGACGTCACTGGCAGGATGCCCCCCCCCCCCCCCCCCCAAAAAAAAAACTGTCACATTAAAAACTCCATGGGCTCATTTGGCCTGTTTGACAGTGGTAACATTTAGAGTTTTCACTGGATTAAATGGGTTTTCCTGTGAACTAACTCTGTTACTGTTACGTACGGAGGATTGTGCTCACACAGCTGTCACATCAGTGTTTGTCATCATCAATACTGAAATGCAATTTCTTATGTCCAGCACAAGACATTTATTTTTGCTGTCTGTCTACTCCTTTTGTCACTCAGTGTAAAATGCAGCAACAACACAAATAATGGAGAGCTCTGTGGAGCTCAGTGTTTTCTTACGCCTCGGCTGAAGGCACAGGAAGTACGACTACGACAAAAAAAAAGAAACAAAAAAAGAAAAAGAAAAGCAATTCTCAGTAGGATGCTTGATTCTTGTACTTGAAGACAGTGTATATATGCTTGCATACTAGGGAGCCGTGGGTGGATGGGAGTGACTCATCCTCATGACTGACTGAGACAGGAAGTGAGGTCACAGCTGGAAGGATTACAGAGGAAACCCACTCACTCGTAGCAGCTCCCCTGACGAGGGTCTGTCCTGAGGAATTTTCAGCAGGCAGTAGTCAACAAAGCTGCGGAAGAGGTCAGACCTGGGTAAAGAGGACAGTGAGATGGAAGTCAGCGATTCCCTTTCTTGGTCAAATATATTTAAAATCAGAAAACCAAAGCAGAAATCAGAGTGGCAAGCTAAGAGCCACACCATCAGTACGATAGCCAATTAATGACTAATGTGCAAGGAGGGGCGCTCTCTTCTGTTCTTCTGTGTTTATTATATCAGTGACTTAAGTAGAACAATCCTGTGCAATCTCTTAGTGTAGCCCCAAACAGGAGCAGTACATGGATTATGTAAAAATGTGGAGCAATGAAAATATAGGCCAGTGGAGCTGTGATCTAAAAATATAATCATCGTAACACAGTTCAGTAGATTTAACACCATATGTTTTGTTTGCTGCTATGAGTTATTAAGATAAAATAGCCTGGGATGCTCTTTAGCTTTAATAAGATACACACTGAGGGTATGTGACACCCATCTACCTCAACCTCCACTTCTCTCTCGGTGGCTAGCCCAGATCTGTGGCTCATACTCTTGTATGTCATGCCAGTGTGTGCACAGTCTGGCCTTGTGCTTGTGTATGAAGCCAGTGTCTCTACTTGTCTCATCTGGATGTTGCTAATGCCTCGGGCCGCTGGAGCTCCTCCAAAAATACCACAACCCTGTGCCGTCCCACACAATCGCTCACCTCAAGCGCGATGCTAGCACACTAATTTTACAACAGACGTCATAGGCAGCAAATTTTTAACTCGTCTTGCCTCGTGTTTCTGATGGCCTATTCACAACACTTGTGCTTTCTTAAAGGTTCTTAAACATTGTTATTAATGAACATTTGGGTGGAACACACCGGACGCCGCTGACGCCTGCATGCTGCTCTGAGGCAGGTAAACAGTAACATTCAGCTACTGCTAAGGAGTTGGGAGGCAGAGACAGATTCTTACAACATACTACGAGGAATTCCTGCACGGCTCTGCATGCCTAGGACCTCGCACACATCCCTTTCATACCGTGGCGGTGACACCGTGGCAGAAGTACACAGGAGTAAATTACAGGGAGTACATCAAGCATGGGGTTAATATTTGATGAGTGCTGTTTCCCCAATGACAATCATACCACACATGCTGTGGTTACAGCAACTCAGAGGAGCAACAGCATATTTGTTGCATGCGCTAAGTTGCCAGTGTCTTGCATTTTTTTGCTAATTGAGATCAACCAGTTCTTCATCCATACATCCTACTGAACATGTATGCCCATTTCATTCCAAATCTTTCTTCTGCTACCTCAACTTTCACTTCCAGGTTTGTGCCAGTTAATACTGAACACATTAAATATGGGCATATATAAAAATACTATGTGTGTCGGATTTTTGCTCATTATTTGAGAATATAAAGCATAAAAAGCTAAGCTATGGTGGCTTGTGTAGAGTTGAATTTCCTATCTAAAACAATTGTTTATATAACAAATGATTCTCCTTTTTAATAATCCTCCAGGTAAAAGTTAATACTCATAATGTGATTTAAAACCATCTCAGTTTTTAAACATTTACACAAACAGCATTAATTTTACACACACTCAGTTTTTTTTTATTGTTGTTGACATAAACTTGAAAATATCAGATTTCATGACAACATCCAGCAGCTCTGAAAAAAAAATGCTTTGTCTAACAATGCGGGATAGGTTGGTGATGCAAAGAGACAGCAAAGAGCTGCTGAAAACCTGCTGGCCTAAATTAAATTGCTACTTTTTTTTGATGTCTGGAAGGACAGTCCCTAGAGAATTTATTAGCTTCCACAGTCATAAGCTGTGAGGCTGAAAGCTGCATGAAATAATACATAAAGCAAGCTGTGTTCCCATATTTAGAACACCTCATCTGTGTATGGAGGAATGTATTTAGTTAGTATGGCAATCACAAAGTGTGATTTAAATTACTTGAATAATAGCAGAATAATCATACTGTTTTATGTAGACACTGACATAAAATTACACCTTACAGCCCAGCACAAGTGGTGAGGGTAGTTATACAGTGTTTCTTTAGTAGAGGTTTCCCAGGTAATTACATAAGAGACTTAGTGTCCTTGCACATGGCCTGTCGCAGGGATCACAGGTCATGCAGATTAACACAGGGATGTCTTACCCTGGCTGAGCTCTGACTGGATTGGACTTTAATGTTCACAGTTGACTGGATGCATTATATCAGTGGTTATACTGGATTTTTATTTATTTATTTTTGTGTGTGTGTGTGTGTGTGTGTGTGTAGGGGATTTTTTCTAGTTTATCTAAAAGGATTAATATATTACAACACATTATGGCAGGTTGGGCAGCATTTTTGCAAGACCGCGTTTTATTATTATTATTAAAAAGACCAAAAAACACCAACAACAAAAGGTGTGTGGTAATATTGTAACATTTGAGGATAAAATGAGTGCTAAAACTTACCACTCATTGGACTGCAGTGTGGGAGAGTCGTTCTGGGCGATGTGATATAAGGCACTCATGGCGTTCATGTTGAACAAGGGTGGTTTACGCTCCGCTAAAATGAGACAGGATGACAGATTCATGTATACAGAGCACGAAGTCCCTTTTTATCGATTCACTCAATACAACATATGTAGTTTGGGATATCAGGCACCTCTATTCACACCTTTAAGGCAGATGACCTGTGATGACAAATGTGCAGCCCGGCCTGCACATATACAGTATACCCTCCGTCATCACAGTCATCCCTCAGTTCTTAAGCTCTTCACATCGCTAAGAACACCTCTGTCAAGGCAGGTTAGCTAGCTACTGCTAGCTAGCTCTGTTGTCTGCTGGCTTGAAGTTAGCTTAAATGCCCCTGTTGCTGTTAGCCCCCACAGCACAGTTGGTGTGTGCGCTAATTGTGCAGTGTTTTTGCTTTGTGTTTTGGTATGAATACCAGGGGTGCGCTTCATTCATGCATGACAAGGACCAGCACAAGGTGTGCCCCGTCTGCCTGGAGATTGTCCACACTAGGGGAGCGATGACTGCGCCAGAAGCCTGTGTGTTTTGTCGCCAGCTCAACCCAGTTCAACCCTGGAGAGATGGGTGACATTTATGGAGGAAATTGCTGTGACAGATCGCTGTCGTAGGGCATGACCCTCTTCTCTTCGAGTCTGGGGTTCCAGTCCCAGTTTCTGAGGTTTGCATTGGAGGCCATAGCCTAAGGATACTTGGTGCTGCCATTTGGGCTGCCTCTTGCTCCTCACACCTTTACAAAATGTGCCGAGGTGGAGGGGTGTCTGCGTTTTAGCCTGTCTAGATGATTGGGCTCGGAGCAGGTGACACAGCGGTCACACATTCAGGCACTAGGTGTCTCCGTGAACCAAAAAACCCCCAAAAAGCTTGCTAACTCCAAGTCAGTAGATCTTTCCCCAGGCTGGAAATCTGCTTGTTTTCCAGCAGTGCATGTTTGTTGGAGCACAGTGTGGCCACATTTCACCACTGCCTTGCTCAGTTTCAGTTGAGATGCAAACAGTTCCTCCAAACGATCTTACAGTTGTTGGGCATGATGGCATCTATGATTGTGGTGCCACTCAGATTGTTAAGGATGAGAGCGTTTCAGAGCTGTACTCTTTTATGGCCTGTGCTGAGTCACCTCCAAAGGAGGCTGGCAATAACCCATGTTAGCTCTCAGCCCTCGGACAGAGCCCAAGCTACCCCTTCCTCTCCAGGGATGGTCACCTAGTGAGGGAATGGAGTTGGCACCTTTTGGTAGTGACCCAGATATGGTGAGGTGGAGGTAGATCTGTTTGCCTCCACGGTGAATGCTCACTGCCCCAGTGATACCACCAATTCTAGAGAGTATGTCAGCAGCGCCTCTCTCTGATTCTAGTGGCCTCCTGATGGCCAGCGAAGTCATGGTCTGTTCACACTGAAGCCCTGGCAGCTTCCTCTCCTCAGGCACCTCCCCTTTCAGGCAGGAGGAGAGGTGATTCATCTGTGCCCAGAACTGTGGTGGCTGCATGCTTACCTGCTGAGAGGTCAAATTTGATGGCTAAGGTTCTGCCCCAAGCGTGGTGGCAACAATCCAGAGTGCCAGGGCTTCATCCACTAGAGGCTTGTATGCATACAAAAGGCAAGCCTTTGAGCAATGCTGCCAGGACTGGTACATTCTCCCATTCCAGTGCTCTACTGTGGATGTTTTGACATTCCTGCAGGAGCTGTTGGATAAGGGTATTTCCTTTTCTACAATTAAGATCTACTAGGCTGCTATATCTGCTTGTCATATTGGCTTTGATGGGGTGATGCCAGTCACACATCCCTTTGCTACACGCTTTTTGAAAGGAGTTTGCCAACTGAGACCTGTGGTTAGCTCCAGTGTCCCCTCGAAGGACCTGACTTTGGTGTGGGAGGAACCCATTTAATCTGCAGATATGAAGTTTCTTTCATATATCTTCACTTTGGCTTCTGCAAAGCAAAGCAAGTGGGTGACTTTCATGCTTTATCTGTGGATCCTTCTTGCACACAATTCTCTTCTGACGGTCTCAGGGTTGTACTACACTCAAATGCTGCATATCTACCTGAGGTTATTCCTGCAGCTTATTGTATCTATGGAATTTGAGCTTCTGAGTTTTTGTCCTTCTTTTTGCATCTGAGGAGCAGAGGAAGCTGCACTCTGTGTCCAGTGCTACATCCCTAAATCGACTGCACTCAGAACGTACGTTTATTTGACCATTTGTTCGTCTACTTTGCTAATCCAGCTCGGGGTAGAGCTCTGTCTAAACAGAGGCTCTCCCACTGGATTATGGAGGCCATCTCCGTGGCATATGGCACCAACGGTCTCACTTTGCCTCAGGGTGTGAGAGCGCATTCCACCAGGGGAAATGGTAACCTAATAGGCGCTTTTTAGAGGGGTTACTGTGAGATTTGTGCTACAGCTAGCTGGTTATCACTTACGCTTTTGTTGAGTTCTATCATTTGGACACGACAGCCCCTTTGGTGGCTCATTCTGTCCTTTCTGCTGGCTCTACCTTGCACTAGGGTGTTGGTGGTTTGACTGCAGTTCAGTGGCTCCTCTGCTGGGCGTGTATATATGACCCACACTATGTGTGCTGTACTGAGTGAATTGACTGAAAGGGAACAGTTATGTCTATAACTTCTGTTCCCTAAAGGAGAGGAACGAGGTACAACACCAGGTTTCCCCACCTCACGGCTGGACTCGCTGAAGAGCGGCTATCGAACTGAAGAATGTGATGACAGGGTATATATGTGCAGGCAGGGCTGCACATTTGTCATCACAGGTCATGTGTGTTAAAGGCGTGAACAGAGGTGTCTTCAGCCAGGACACGCGAGGGGGGTGTGATATCCCACACTATGTGTTGTACCTCGTTCCTCTCCTTCAGGGAACAGAAATTACAGACATAACAGTTCATTTTCTCATCAGCTTCTCTTCGAATGACGGAGTAGCTGAAGTATAAAAAGTATGTGGAACAAACAAATAACTTGGAATCAGCTTAAGTCTGCTTAATTTTGATCCGTATGAGCCAAGAAATCCATTATTTGACCAACGGGTAGGTCTTTACTCACCCAGTTCAATACAAGTGATCCCCAATGACCAGATGTCCACTTTTCCTTCATACTGGCCCTCGTCCATGGCTAGGATCACTTCTGGAGCCATCCTGAGTACAGAGACACACACACACACACACACACACCATCAAGTATGGGGAAAAATAAAAATCCATGAAAATATTATAATCTGCTAAGCTTCTCAGAGTTTTTAAAGACTGCCATGCTGTGATAGCAGCTCAGTTCTTGGAATATGTGTTTCTATATGACAACTTTTGTATGTATGACTACTAGTCCAGCAGTTTATGGGATGATTTTGTTCACCAGTAAAGCTGCTGTATTTATGTGAGTGAATATTTTGGTGGGTAAGCTGGAGACTCTTATTGTGTATATCATGTTGTGTATTATTGTGTAGTACTATATTAGAGTACCTTCTCTCTGGAATCATATACGAGAGAAGCGTATTGTTGAAAACTATCAATATGAAGAGGAAGAACTGATAATAACTGATAAAGCTGCATAATGATGACTAACATGTTGCATCTCTGTTCTCACAATGTAGTGAATAAAGTTTCTCATGAATTTCATGAGAAATCATGGGGTGAAACTGCCATTTGCTTGTTGAGGCATATACCCCTCACCCTAAACCGCTTTCACATTCATGTATCTATCTAGGTGCATGGCTCTAGAGCAATACACATGTGCTAACAGCAGTTTCTAAAATCTAACTGTCTACAAGTGACCAAAAAAACAAAAACTAATTTAAATTAGCCATAAAAATGTCTGCAGCACGGTGTGGTGGAACAGTGGTTAGTACTGCTGCCCCACAGTCCAAAGACATGCAGTTAGTGGGGTTAGGTTAATCGGTGATTCTAAATTGCTCATAGGTGTAAATGTGAGGGTGAAAGGTTGTATGTCTGCATTAGCCGTGCAACAGACGGGTGACCTGTCCAGGGTGTACCCCGCCTCTCACCCTATGACAGCAGAGATAGGCTCCAGCCCCCCTGAGCCTAAATGGAAGAAGACTAAGAAAGAAAACTAAAAAATGCAACTTCTATGGAAGATAGTAAGGAGATTTAATCTTCTCTTCTCTGAGGATGAATTTCCGTCCTGTCTTGTCTTGTGTATACTGACCAGTAAGGTGTTCCCACAAAGGAGTTGGCAGGTGAGGCAATGGAGGCGGAGCCAAAGTCAGCCAGTTTGACTTGACCCAGCTCAGTCAGCAGGATATTTCCAGCTTTCACATCTCTGGATAGGGGAAAAATGATGAAGACAGCAAAGACATAAAGAGAAGATAAAGTTGGAGGAGCTATGAAAAACAGAAAACTTCAGCTACACTTACACATCATGCATACACCGATCAAGCATAACATTATGACCACCTGCCTAATATTGTGTTGGTCACCCTTTTGTTTCAAAACAGCCCTGACCCATTGAGACATGGACCACTAGATCCCTGAAGGTGTGCTGTGGTATCTGCACCAAGATGTTAGCAACAGATCCTTTAAGTCCTGGAAGTCCTTAGGTAGGTATATGTGTCAAAGTAGATGGCAGAACCCAAGGTTTCCCAGCAGAACATTGCCCAAAGCGTCACTCTGCCTCCGTCAGCTTGCGTTCTTACCACAGTGCATCCTGGTGCCAGGTGTTCCCAGGTACGTGACGCACATGCACGTAAAAGAAACCATGATTCATCAGACCAGGCCACCTTCTTCCACTGCTCCGTGGTCCAGTTCTGATGCTCATGTGCCTGTTGTTGGTGCTTTCAGAGGGTGGGTGGGGTCAGCATAAGCAGCCCCATACACAACAAACTGTGATGCTCTGTGTATTCTGACACCTTTCTATCAGAACCAGCATTAACTTTTTCATCAATTTGAGCTGCAGCAGCTCGTCTGTTGGTTTGGACCACACGGGTCAGCCTTCGCCCCATATGTGCATCAGTGAGCCTCGGCTGCCCATAACCTGGCCGCTGGTTCATCTCTGTTTCTATCCTTGGACCACTTTTGATAGATACTGACCCCTGCAGACCGAGAACACCCCCACAGGAGCTGCAGTTTTGGAGATGCTCTGACCCAGTTGTCTAGCCATCACAATTTGGCCCTCATCAAACTTGCCTCCTTATGTTTTCCCATTTTTCCTGCTTCTAACACATCAACTTTGACTAAATGTTCTACTTAATATATCCCACCGACTAACAGGTGCCACGATGACGAGATAATCAGTGTTATTTCATAATGTTATGCCTGATCGGTGTATGAACCAGTTGACTGTTGGCAAAGTAAAATAATAAAGCAGGTTAAAATGCTAAACATGACACCAGTTAGTCCCAATCAGCTGTGATCCATATCCTCCAATGAGACTGACAGTCTGCTTTCATTCAGCTCTGACCAACAGGACACAGGTGGTGCATTTACAGATATGCTCATTTTGACAAATCTCTGCACTGAAACTTGAAATGAGAGAACCGTAAAAAGGATTTATTTCATGCTGTTGCTGGATGCCAATTATATCTTTCTGCCATACAAAATACAACTATGGACAGCAGTGAGGCGGGAAGGCGGTTACCTGATAACAGTGCTGTCCAAGACCTGAGGTTTTATAGTTTAATTAGTAAACACGGCAATAAAGAAAGAGCACGACTGTCTTACGCCATCTTATGTTGTCACTGTGTTTCCTGGAAGTAATGAAAGAAACAGACTCACCTGTGAATCATATTATGGGAATGTAGGTAAGCCAGTCCTAGCAAGGCACCGTGGGTAATGGCAGCAATTTCCATTTCTTGGAGTGGTTTCTTATGAACTAGGGAAGAATTGAGTACAAAGAGTGGGACGAGTGGAAATAACCTGAACAGTACAAATAATTTGTATCTAAGATTCTGCTTAGTTGAGGTGCAGACTTCATGCGTGACTGTGGCTCTGGCGAGCACAGTCTCACAGCTTTAATAATTAAGAACAATTATACTAATCTGTCGACAGACTGCAGCAATAACAAAGTAATCCCTTTGGATGGATAACTTGTAAACAGTTGTGGTTCCTAAGCTGGCACCCTGAGGCCTGCTGATCCAAAAATCGTGCCAAGGCAAAAGGTCACAGAATTTTTATACAAAGGCTAAAATGCCCCAAACACTCCAGGACATATTGTCACATCTGTGTGCTCTACGTCAGCTGTGATTACACACACACACACACACACACACACACACACACACACACACACACACACACACACACACACACACACACACACACACACACACACACACAGGTGCTTAAAATAAAGCATTAACTTCAGGAGTGTTTAGAGGGGGAAGAGTTCAGCAAATTCAGGCTTTTAAAACTGAACTATTATTTGCTACATGCTAAAATCTAAGGAGCAGATAACACAGTTACATTGTGTTATCTTGCTCCAATGCTCAAGGACACAACTGCAGAGAGTGCCCCTAAGCACACAATCACAGCAAATATTTCGCAAGGTTCACTTGACAAAATGAACCAAATAACCACGGGAAATTACCAGAGAACATGAGGTTTTACAGGTTTTTTAAAGATAACTGCAGCTATCGGATAGCTGGCAGTTCCTCATTTGTGGTAGTCCAGAAAGTCCTCAGTAAGGTCAAACAGTCATAGTGAGCTACTGCTCTGAAAACAGTAAATTAGCTAAATAATATGCTAGAAATAAAGATGATGAGGGGTTTCTGAAACCTAGCAGAGAATAAAATACAAACTCAGGACCTCCTTCATCACTTGGCTTCAAATGCACTTGGTTATGGAGACTAAATGCTTACATGCTGTAAGATCTGGGTTTACAGCAGTTACAGGTTCCCTCAGTGACTTCCTTGAACAATGTTAACATTCTGACAAAAAAAACACTTTTTAAAATTATGAAATATCTGAATGTGTTAGCATATTAAACATTGATAAATTTACCCTCCAGTAAATCTGAGGCAGAGCCCAAGCAGTACTCCATCACCAGCTGAAAGAGAAAACAGTTAAAGCTCAAATAAACTGAATAAATAATCAGTCACTTGGTGTGAGCTGCATCATAAATTTTAATTAATACAAAGCTTCAAGTCAAGTTTGAGAAAAGTCCCAGTTTAAAGACTGCAGAGGACACTAAATACAACACACACCAGTCAGACACAACATTAAAACCACTGTTGATGGCACAGGTCTCTCCTAGCAGGACGATGTGCTGTGACACACTGCAAAACATTCCTATAAATGGCTCGAGACCTGGCCTCTAAACTCCCTCAAACATCTGTGGGATCCACAATCCACAGAGGCGCCACCCGGAAATCTACTCGACCCAAAGGATCCGCAGCTAATGTGCTCACGACAGACACCAGAGGCCCCAATGGGACAGAGTTGTTTTGGCGGCGCTAGAGAGGTGGTTTTAATGTTGTGGCTGATCAGTGGACACAAAGAAACAGAAATAGGCACCAGGGAAACAGATGTGAAAACAAAAGTAAACAGTGAGAAAGAGTAAAAGAGAGAAAGATGAATCAAGTCTCCTGCCAGACTGAAAATGGAGGAACTAGAACTAAAGATGTAGATCTACACACCCAGGCAGTGTTGTCTTTCAAGTAGCAGCCTTTGTACTCGATCGTGTTTGGGTGTCGCAGCTGTCCCAAAAACTTGACTTCCTTAATGATGTCCTGCCACTTCTGCAAAAGCAAATTTAGACACAGATGGTTTCAGCCTTCAGGTATCTTTAAACTATCACTCGAGTGGGCATTGCTGAGACTTTAATTACAATGTATTAACTGATGGAGGTATTTTTCATCTATATCTATTGTCTACTTACTAAAGCTAGCTCTCCACATCAACTAGTATGGAAAAGTACGACAATAGCATGCAAGTGCCCTCACATAAAACCATCACTCACTGTTTTATAAAAAGATACAAGTTGACTAAACCACTGAAATGTGGGATTGAGTTCAGCCGAAGTGCAAGCTGTGATCCCATAGGATGCCTTCTGAAATGTGCTTCTGCCTAAACATTTCCAGCAGTTTTCTCGAGGCAGACACATGTTTGTTCCGAGCTTTGCATCTGGTGTGGGCAATTATCTTTCATTATTTTCACATTATTTCTGTTCCTTCAGAGTAACTAACCACCACATGAGACATCTCACAAGTTCACAAGCATAGCATCAAGCTGTGTGAAGCAGCAGTGAGAATGATGTAATGCTGCTATTGCATTCTGAGCTATAGCTCCCACACCACAGAAATAAAGGTTATCTGACCAAACATTACCAAAGGCTCACTTGAGCCTTTTTTGGCGCCATGGTTCGCAGCCATCGAAAAGCGGTGATGCGTTCACATGTATGTGTCATGCCTGTGTTTTCCGACACGTGTATTTTCTTACCTCAGTGGTCTGCTTGCCATTATAGGACATCTTTTTGATGGCCACCACCTCATTGGAGTAGGAGTTCCGAGCCTGAGAGAGAAAAGCCACCGCATCAGCATACATCACATGTTACTGTACCACAAAATCATGACACTACTGGATACTGTTGGTGTTTCTATTGGACAGCAGAGACCAATCTAAGGTAAAACATTTACTGCAGTGTGATTTGGCTGTAAGAGTCCACCTGATTCTCAGCAGTCAACGATGTACATCAGGTGAGGTTTATATCTGCAGCCACTTTGTGTTGAGTTATCGGTCCACATTCACATGTGTACGTTAAACCCTTGGTGATAGCCTCGGAGGCATTTTGCCTCAGGGACGGCTATGCTGTGGCTCAGCCTAAGCCCTTATCTGAGCTTCATCGGACTTACAAATGAATGGGAATTTCATGTTGAGATTCAAATGGAATTACAGTAACAGCAGGCAACAGAGTATTCCCATTTGACTTTTTTCAGATTAATTTGATCCCAATGATTACCCATCAGTTCATGCATAACAGCATGCATTCCCCCTGTGATAGGATACAGCTAGACGGCATTAGATAGGAGGAAACAAAAATCATGCAAAATGAAGAAATTTAAATAGGCTAATTGTATTGCTAATTGCATTAGAAAGGGAATTATTACTAATTACAATTGTCTAATTCAGCATCCGTCACAGGGCTGTGTGTTTAAAGCTCTTGTTGATGTTAGGTCTGCATACTCAGGAGGGGATTTCCTCTTGTTCTCTTCTATAATGGAGTTACTCATTCATCTTTACACATGTAAGTACAAATGCAGACACAGCTGCATAGATGTATTTGACAATGTACATTTACTGTGGTAAACACTATACTTTTTCCTCCTATAACAACTAATTTTGCAGATTCACACTGAGTTAAAAAATCCAGATGGGAGAAGCTCCAGTTTAAATAAATATTACTACTAGCAGTAAACAGCAGCGAGTGATCTGTAGGGATCTCTCTCTCAGGCCAAATCCAGCCAAACCTGTCTTCAAGTTGAAGTGTACCAGAATGGGTTCAATAAAATCCAGAGACACCGTTCAGGAATGAAAAAATTACCTTGCCTGCACTGAATGCTTTTCTAAATACAAAAAATTATAATACTATTACATTTACAATAGATACTGTCCTTAAAATAACTGAACATAAATCAGACCCAAGGGAGTAAGTAGTAGAAGACAGCAGTCTTTGTTGTAAAGCTGCAAATGCAATGATTTTGGGGTACTGGCATGTATCCATTTTCTGCAGCACAGATATAACAACTAATTTTATCATAATGTTTTCTGTTGGCAGATGAGTGATTCCTGGTTCAAACACTGAAGAAATAAAGATAATGACAACATTTAGAAAAGCTGCCCTGGCTAACAGCCGCCACTATACCAGTTGTAATATAGATCGTGTAAGTGTGTCAGTGAGCACAGCACTGACATCAGGGCAGGATTTAGACACACTGGAGCTTGTTAGCCAGACGGTCATGGGCACCAAGACTACTACTGATGTACTGGTTGTGTATGTGCTCGCATGCGTGCGTGCATGCGTGTGTGTAATAACATGGGGTAGTAGGGGGACGTAAAGCCCTGACAGCCAAGACAATCTTTCCCCTCTATTGACTGTATTTATATATCAACAGAACAGCTGTCTTATCACCCCTCGCCCTGCATCTGGAGGGGAGAGGGGAGAGGGGAGAGGGGAGAGGGGAGAGGAGAGGAGAGGAGAGGAGAGGAGAGAGGAGAGAGAGGAGAAGAGAAGAGAAGAGAAGAGAAGAGAAGAGAAGAGAAGAGAAGAGAAGAGAAGAGAAGAGAAGAGAAGAGAAGAGAAGAGGAGAGGAGAGGAGAGGAGAGGAGAGGAGAGGAGAGGAGAGGAGAGGAGAGGAGAGGAGAGGAGAGGAGAGGAGCTTTTCATTCTCTCCTCCATGCAGCTTTAGAATCAAAGGCTTGATGAGTAATTAGAGATGATGAGATTAATAAGGAACAGAGGAAGTGCTGAGAGGGGATCTTTCTCCACTTAACTGTATTCAAAGAGCCATAATGTGGTGGACTACATTTATGGCATACACACCTCACTGAGTCAGTAAACGCATATGTAGGGTAACTAGCTAATAATAATCATAAACTGCAGTATAGGGCTAGAAGTGTTAACGCAACTTCTTAAATGATCCAACCACTCATGCTGTCCTTGTTTCTGATCGGTGTAACTAAAGCTGCAGAAATTACACCAGAGTGGTTAAGTTCCAGTTTGGGTTAAGTGCTTCAACTCTGGGTTAAAAAAAACAATACATTTGAATTTTCTCCATGGCCTCTGAAAGCCAAAGTTGACTTACAAAGTAGACAGCCCCAAAGCTGCCATGGCCGATCTCGTGCAGGTCACAGAAAACGTCCTCTGGGTCATCTTTGAAGAAGAGGTCGGCACACTCGGGGTCCTTCGGTACTCCTTTCCGTGTGGATGACGGCATTATGTGCTGGACATGGGCTAGGCGCCAGGAACCACACTCTCATACACACTACTGCTGCTACTACCACCACTAAATATCCACGACGGGCCCGGCATTGGCCAGCTAGACCTGAGGGAGGGAAAAAAAAAAAAAAAAAAAGGGAGAAGATGATGAGGCTGATATTTATTGCTGTGCACTCCATAACAACACAACATTTGTTTCCCAGCATGCAGTCTGGCTGCTGATACCTGTGAGCATCCAGACAGTTTGATTTCAGTTATTTGTGTACTTGTAGAGTGTGTGCGTTCTTTGGGTGCTTCTCATTGACAGTTGATAAGTGATACAATATTTGAGGGGGGGGGGCTCATAATGATGAGTCTGGATGTCTAGTCCTGCTGCTCATCAAACACAGTAACACTTACACACACAGTCACACACACACGCACATGTTTGACAGCAGAAGTTGAGTCACTGATGCATCATTTCCACACATGGATACAGTGTGCAGAGACACATACACACACTAATGCTGACTGTTGTATCACAAGGCTGCAGCCGGGCCGTCAAGCGTGCATGCATCCTGGACACCCTGCTCCAGTTAGCTTCGCTGAACATGCAACACACATTCACACGCATACATGCAATCACACTGATACCAGTGTCTCACTCTCTCTCCCTCTCTCTTTTTCTTTCTACCATGAAATCTGTGTGCACATCAGCCAGATGCAGCAAGCAAAGCTGGCTCCAAAGGCCAGCCCCACACAGAGAACACTGACATACAGGCAGAGGCAGCAAGACACACAGGCACCCAGGCCAAGACACTAAGCATCAGCATCATCCTAATCCCCTGCTCTTAAAGGGATCTAAGCCATTGCATCCACTCCAAAAATATTAGTCTTAAAGGCAAAGTCCTGCACCAGATGCATAATGATGCCAGTCTTTGGATTTGGTAGTATGGGTAGAAATGTGTGTCACTAGGGTTTGTGTATGTTTTGCTTATTGGATTTTCTTTTCAGAAACAGACATTTAAAGCCAAACAAGAAAGTGTTAATTTTATCCAACATGCAGTACCAAAAAACCCAATAATAGTTTTTTTTTGGTACTTTAAACTCTGTTCATTTTGTGTGACAGGGCTTCCTTTGCTGCTCTGTATAAGCAGCAAATATACCGGGCTGATAGCACTAGCAGATTCAAAGTAAAGGATACGAGCTTAGACATACATAAATATGTTTAAGATTTTTTAAAGTATGGGAGGAAATAAACGGAGTGGTTTACAGTAAAAGGAACTATTTCTCAACTTCATTCTCCAAAATCTAACTAAAAATATACAATGAGGCTGACCACAGTCTCTCTCAGTGTTATTATTATTACGATGAAGAAAACCACAATGAGACACACGCTGCTTCTGATGAACTTCAGCACAATGAAAGGTCCCCTCAAGCACTGTGACAGCCTGCTGCCATTTAAAAAGCTGCAGTAACACCTCAGCCCGTTGTGCTGTAGCCTGAATTAAATAAATACATTTCATGGCCTTTGGCCTTGGCTTCTTTCGAAGAATGCTCCAGAACATGCTTGTAAACTGCCACAGGTTTACACAGCGGCCATGGTTTCAGTTTATCAGCTTACATAAGGTGAGAGATCACACATGCAGGCTTACAAGCTCATTACTTTAAAGGCTTCTATTGGATGTGGTGGTTTTCCTCAGAAGCATGAGCCCTAAGACGGCCTCCCCATGCCTGTGATGAGAGTGTATTAACCGATGAATGATGTGTGTGCAGTATAGCAGTGTATGCACACAACCTTACACTGTGCATGGTTACTACTGGTTCAGTGGAGGCTTGGTTAAACTGCTCGGAGCGCTTTGTGATCTCTTCATGGATGGACTTTGTCAGACCTCCAGGTTTTATATTAAACATTAGTGCTCTGCGGTTTTATTACTGTGCATGCTATATCCATTCTAACATAAAACCACAATTTAAAAAAATCTGACGGTGATCAACCACACTTATACTTCTTATACTTATATAACAGTCTTATACTGTTAATTTGGCATTAAAAGAAACCCATGCACTGCCTTACATTTGGCTGCATGTGCATGTTTATTCTTACTTCTGTATGTGTGTGTGTGTGCACTTGTGTAAGTATTTAATTTGGTTTTTTCCACTATGTGCACATCTGTTTTCCAACAAGTGACCTACAATATGAAACAGTGTGTGTCCATGTGTGTTAGTGACTAACGTTTGTCTGTGTGTCTCCGGGTTGCATCAGCCCCGTCTTTCTCTCATCTCTCCTGCTTAAGCTCTCAAACAACTACTGAAATAAAGCCTGACACAACCTCCATCTCACCTCTCCCACTGAAAAGACGCCCATAAGTACAAGTGCGCATACACGTATGCATAATATCGCTATGATGCTTTCATGACTGGGTACAAGGTAACAAAATAAGAGTCTTACTGAGAGTAAGCAAGCTTTACCCAAGCTCTGAAAGCACATCTGAACCACAAAGATGGAAAGAGTCAATAGATGGTTGTAAGAGAAAAAAGCAAATGTACACTGAAGTCATGTGATCACTCCAGAGACTGAACACCTCCTTCTCTCGTTCTTTTCCATTCTTCCTCCTCCTCCTCCTCTCGTCTCCTAAGATGTGTGAAGTGATGCAATGTGGCAACAACAGGTTGTAACTCAGGGGGCTTGGTAAAGCTGTTACTAGCCCAGCAAAGCCCAGGGTTTGGACAGTGTGTGTGTGTGTGTGTGTGTGTGTGTGTGTGTGTGTGTGTGTGTGTGTGTATGTGTGTATGTGTGTGTGTGTGTGTGTGTGTGTGTGTGTGTGTGTGTGTGGGGTGAGGATCTCTGAATGGCATTGTTTTGTTCTAAGAGAGCTGATTAGGCTTACACAGATTAAATGCCCATGTGTGTAAATTTTTTACAACATATCCACTTCCACATTTCCAAAGGATGACACTACACACGTGTGTAGGTGTGAATTTGTATGTATGTGCAGAAATAATGTTCACCTGGTGTGTAAATGAGATGTGTGAGAGGTGTGGGTGAGTAATTAGGCTACAGGATTTGCTATATTCAATAAACTATACATCATAAATACAAATTATGTGCAAAAGAGATTAAGCGATTTATGCTAATCTGACGAGGACTTGGACGCAAACACAGCTTCACTGTAGGGTTTAATATGTTTTGAAGAGCAATTAAAAGGATTTTCCACTAAAAGTCTTGATAGTCAAAGTGTACAAAATTGGCAGCATTTTGTCCCAAAAGCTCCAAAACATAACGTGTCATTTCCTTCTAATATTTATGTTCAGCAGGCAGGTGGGGGATTTTAACACTGACAAACTTTTATCACATATTACTGATATTAACTATAGCTGCCATCCATCCATCCATTCTCTTCTGCTTATCCTGTTCAGGGTCGCGGAGGGCCTGGAGCCTATCACAGCTGACATAGGGCAAGAGGCAGGGTACACACTGTACAGGTCACCAGCCTGTCACAGGGCAGACAGACAGACAACCATCCACACCTATGGGCAAGTTTAGAGTCACCAATTAACCTCACTGGACTGTGGGAGGAAACCGGAGTACCCGGAGAACCCACGCAGACACGGGGAGAACATGCAAAGACCCTGGCCAAGGTGGAATCAAACCTAGGACCTTATTAGTGTGAGGCAGCAGTGCTAACCACCACGCCACCATGCTGCCCTATTAGCAATATTTAAAATTTTACATAAATATGTTTACAGTGAATGTGAGAATATTGTAAATATTTTTTTTGTAAAGTTTTGTAGTTTTTATTAGAGAGACTTTTCCTCACGCTCTCACTTTGAGCAAATTTTATTTGCCAAAAGAAAAAAAGATCAAACAACCACCGTACTGAAAATCTGATACTAAAGATCAATAATACATTTATTCTAAAGACAAGCTCCACACAAGGTACACAGGGGACTCCAGTCATTGTAAAGGTGCAAACACAAGCACAGTTTAACGTCATGCATACATAAGAAACACACAAGCAGAAACAAACACATCCACCCCCCCCGGCCCCCTCTTAGCGTTGCTATAACTAATTGATGTGCCGACGAAGGACCAAGTCAAGCTGACAGATACGGCTCCATACCGTGTGCTGCACCAGCAGGATGTAAAGTATTTAAATGGGGCATTAACAATGCCATTTCTTACCATATACAATACAATGAAAATGCTCCAGAAAGTCAGTCACATCAATATTGTTCAAATTTAGCATTTAAAATGTTTTCAAAACAGAATGTATACTCATAATTAAAAAACAGACCTGACTCTGGAAGATCAGGGCCAGAAAATGAACAGGGTAGCACACAGAGGAGACAGAAAAGAGGGGGGGGGGGGGGGGGGGTGTCAGGTGACAGTACTGTGGACAGTACAAATGTATGAAAGCATCCTTTCACAGAGACATTGAGTTTCTTCTGTGCAAAAAGTAATAAATCTATCGTATCCTGCACGAGTTACATCAAAGCTCATCTATACTTCACGCAAATGAGCAGGGTGCTGTACACAAGCATGTATCTTCACCAATACATCAGCGAGAGCACACAATTGCCCATATGTGTGTGTATTGCCAGGGGGTTTAGAAGCTTACTGGCCCTCCTCCCAGCTTTAGACAGGAACAGGAATTAGACAGACTGTGGGAATTCTTACTGGAATTCAAATCACCAGCTCTAATCAGAAATGGGGAGAGAAAAAAAAAAAAAAGAAGCGCCAAATCCACCAAATGTGTGCCGAGATTAGTGCGATGGTGTGTATATGAGGAAGAATAGAAATTACGTAATAATCCAGTTTTCTCACATCCTATCATGACATTATAGAAAGCAGGCTTGGAGCTTTAGTGGTGTGTATGTGTGTGTAAAGTAGTGTGAGCCTCACATCTCACCGGAGTACAAGGTCCTCAGAGGGTACTGCGTTTTTGTGCACGTGTGTGTGTGCGCACGCGCGTGCATGCCTCCTGCATTACACAAAATGGGTCAACCTTGTTATTGTATGAATAATATAAAAGCCTACTTAAATGCACAATGCCAGGTTGTATGGCGATGACGAGCCAATTTAAAGAGACAATGTGAAAACGCTGTTTCTGATCAGTGGATCAGAAAAAGCTCTGAACCATCTGACCATCTATGATGGGACTGTGCATGTGGCACAACCTCAAGAGGACAATAGCTTAATTCAAATGTTAACTCTTCAGACTGCAGACTGGCCACTCAGGGAGATCCAGCATATATACTGACCTGATGAGCCTAAAGCACTCACAGGCAGTGGTGGACGGCCCCCGGTAGCACCAGCCTGAGGGTCATTTTGACCTATCCTGAGCTTGAGCAATGATGTTATAAAAAGCAGGAACAAGCAGACAAAACATGCGTCAAGCACACTGTCACCTTTCTGTAATTTCCTTGGTGCACGGATGTGATTAGTGTTGTTGCAGCTTGCAGTTTAAGCTCACTCTGTATCTCAATCTGTGTTTAAAGGGAAAGAACTAATCACTCTGTATGTCAGTGTCTAGCTTTGTGTGTTTCTTGGTGGTATAATTTGTTTCTCTGAGTTTTTGAGGGAGCATCCTTAGCATTAGTATAGTTTCAGTACTTGAGGTCAGATTGGCTGGAAGTGATTTTTTCAAATTAAAATAATTTGGCTACTAGTATTTACTACTTACGAGTACTGAAAACAACGGGGTGTTGAAAAAAAATGTAGCAGAATTAGAAGAATTTACTTTGTTGCTAGCTGATCTAGCAACAAAGTAAATTCTTTTGGGCATGTTAGTCATGCAAAGAACATCTGATATTGTGACACATGGGATTAACCTACAAAATTAGTAGTCTGTTGGTTTGATGAACAGAGCGACCCGGGATGGAGTCAAATTTCTGGCCTAGATTATTGTTTCAGCTGGCCTCTCCTCACATTTAATTCATCTTCTTCATAATGGTAGCCACACTCGCAAGGACGTATGCTGGATGTGCGACTGTATAAATAAAAACATTTCTTTGAGCAGGTGAGACTTCTCATTCTCATATGAAGCCCAGACACAAAGAACATCACATTTAATCAGGATCATGTGAGCCACTGTTTTCCTACGAGGAGAATGAAGACATGAAACATTTGCAGCTGAAGTCAAAAGTTCAGCCAGTTTCATCCTTGACGCTGTTTGCCGGTTACTTTTAAAGCAGCATTTGTGACTCGCCTTATGGACCTGATTTTAAAGCGGCTCTCTAAAGTGTGAACTTAACCGGCTCTCTGCCCTCGAGCTCACAAGACTGAAAGTGAGGGGAAGTCGAGACATTTCAAATAAGCCTTCATCCTCGCCTAGAGAGCCGTTCTGTAACCAGAATCATTCCTCTCCACCACACCCAATCCCCACAAGCTTTTTTCCCCCGATCAGGGTGTGACTCAGCAGCAAGCTTGCCCACAGCACAGAATGTACACACACACACACACACACACACACTTCCTTTTCACTGATTCCAATGATGGCTGTGGGCTCTCCGTGTGATGATGACAAGTTGATGGAAGGATTTGCATTTTTGCCTAATTCATAAAATACTCCAAACCACAGACGAACCTAAGTTCTTCAATCGCTACAGTTTAGAGGTGCCTTACCAAACTACTTTCTATGAAAAGTTAAACACAGATATGACATAACAGAGTAAAGCAAACTGTTGCTTTTAAGGCCATTCTTGTCCACCACATTCAGCCGTAGCGTTTAATCTGAGTCATCTCAATCACACACCCACAATGATTATCGTGAAATCAAGAGCGATGTAGCTGCAAGTCTGACATAAACAAATCATTTTTGGTTTAATTTAAATTAAATGCTCTCAAACCCAACTCCTATTCAGAAAACACGCGACCTGAGGAAAAAATGTAAATCAGAGGGACGGCGAGGCGGTCGGCTGTTCGGCACATCAGAGAGAGCCAGTAGGACAGAAGCTTTCAATATTGACCCAGTTTGCATTTGGCTGATCCCTGTGTCGTCTGTCTAACCGCAACATGAAGGATTTTTGGCACACAAATGACTTTGGTGTATTAAAAAAAAAAAAAAAATGCTCATACAAAGTTACATCATCATGATGCACAAAAACAATATATCAAACAACCTCAGAGAGCCAAATATATAACCTACCTGTAGAAATGTGTTAAGAGGTGTGTCAGACTAGCCTGTCTTCCCTCTCCTCTCAGTTTAATCCGGTGCTGCATTTTTTCAGGTGCCCTCATGACTGGAAAAATATCATTCCTGAAGACTGAAAGAGCAAAAAAAAGAACAGAATCAATGAGTGCATTATGAGGATTTGAAGGTGAACAAAGGAAATGCCACAACTCACTGGTTCCAACATTTTGATCTTTTTAAATAGATCATTAATCTCACTGAAAGTGAATACTTTGGTGTAGTCTGCAGGAAAAGTGTAACTTCTGGTGGTGGTGGTGGGGGGGGGGGGGTTGTTTTCCATTCCTTTTTGCTGAGATATTACCAAACACAAAACTTCATAGTCTCGACAACCATCTGGACTACATTTTATGTCATGTTCCTTACTTACAGCGCAAAGGGTTGTTCATAAAACAGAGGAGGAAAGTGATGCTCGACCAGTAGAACCACAGGGAACATTTCTTCACAACAGCCACAGGTGAGGTGCTGCCAGCGCGTACGCTACCACAGCTCACTAATCATCCCTGAAGTGTGTTTAAGGCGTGTCGACTGATTCGGCAGGTCAACAGCATAAAAAGTGGCTACAAAACCTTAGAAATATACCAAGATGTGACTGCACTCGAGTCATAGGTGCACCCTGGGACTGAAACAAACAGCACTGCACCTCCTGATAACAGCAGATGGCAGAGTGACTCACGGCCAGTGGAAATCTCTTTAATGACAGTTGGTTATCTTCTCGGTTTCGGGAAGACGGCAATTTAATTTCCATGACAAAAACAGAAAGTTCAGAAGAAATCTAGTCTGTGTGCACTGTACACACTGCCTCAGAATGCTGCATTGGTATAACTTTATTCAGTATGACAATGAAATACAGGCACCATCTTCATGTATCTTACTGTCATACTGAATAAAGGTAAACCATCAGTATGCTTTTATTCAGAATGACAGTAAGATACAGAAACCATGTTCATGTTAACTGATTTTCTACACCCACTTGTCCATTTTCACAGGGAGCCGGGGGTTGACGCCAGGCCACGCTGGGCTGACAGCATCTCCAGCTAGGTGTCCTCACATTTCATACAAGGGAGCGCCTCCCATTTGCAGCCGAACGCATCTTCTTTGAAACACGAGTTCAAGGACACTGCACACAATGCTTATGGACACAAGCCTTTGCGAGCACACCCACAAGCAAGTACAATATTTTGTTTTCACCCACATGCACACAGTATTACACATACAGTCCATCCACACATACACATCAAATCTGAGAGAGCTGTTCTGACAGCGGAGTGCTGTCAGCTACTGGCCTGAATTTCGTTCCGATGAGCAGGTGGTGCAGCAGCCACAACACTCCCAGTGAATACCACCCGACCCTCGACTACGTACATCATCATTTTGAGACTGGCACACACTAAAAATCAGCTATTGTCTCTGACAATCAAGAATTACAGTAGATCTGCTTATTTAGGACACCAGTGACACTGTGACCTTTTCTTTGAGCAATTCCTGTGTGGAATCAAACTGGAATGAGTCCTTTTCTCATCTCCTCCGCCTCCCACATTACAGCCATTTTTACCCGTCTCTCTGCGTCTTATTGGTTAACCCCCACAACTTCGCCCTCTCGCTTTTCGATGGCGCCGAGCGGCAGATTGGGCGCTCAAAGGAACCACATTCAATAATAAAACAGGGAGAGGGGATTCAGAGATGAGAGAAGAGGGATAAAAATGTATTGTGCCCCTTCTGAGTGTCCCTGAATGATTTATAACACAACTGACGCTTGCATGAGCCTCTGGGAAAGTTGTGGCTGCACTTCTCCTCCTCCTCCTCGCTCACTCCACCCTGCCTGGCATTTATGACCAAGCAACAATGAAAAGAAACAGGATGCACAGTCTATGGAGTGAGAGTAAGTACAACAGCACGGGTTTATTTGTGTCTTTTATTCAGCTCCATCTCGAAGAGGTCGGTGTTATTTGATGGACTGATGTGAACATAAAGGCAGCATTGTTCGCGTGCTGCATTGTGTGGCTTACATAAAGACTTTTGAACATTTGTAGTTTCAAATCAGTCAAATAAGATCTGGTTCAGTTAAATGTGTGACATGACATTTACAAAATGTCAAATTATTACTGTAACAATCTTTTATCAAATTAAATTGCTGATTAATTTTCTGTGAACTGAGTAATTAGTTAATGGATTAAGGATTAATCCACACAAAATATGCAGACTGTAAAGACATGATTTTACAAACATAGAAAAAGGAAGAACAGAATGAGTGCATTAGATAAATTATGCTGTCACTAGGGAACATAATCTAGTCTTTATTGTTTCTTTCTTACATTTTGTTTCATTAGCCAATTTACATCTGCTGTATCTGTGCACATTTGATGTGAATGAAGCAAGAGGAAAGAAGTCATGTGGGGTGTCGAGTGGCCTGGTGGTTTAGAGGCACAATGCTGCAATGCTAACCAAATGCTGCAGAGCATTCAATGGGTGTGGCATGCGTGTGAGTTGTTGCGTTGGAGGAAAAGAGTAGGCTATAAAGGTCAGGGGGCCAGCTGCGGCATGACACGATGAAACGTGCTTCAACAAAGAAAAAGCCGGAGAAAAATCGCTGAGACCGAGGCGCAGAGGATGTGGTCATGTCTTAAAAGTAACAGTTTAAAAAAAAAAAAAAAAAAAGTTTAGAAATGGGGCAGCCGGTGGTTAGCACTGTTGCCTCACAGCTAGAAGGTCCTGGTTTGAATCCATCTCGACCCGGGCCTTTCTGTGTGGAGTCTGCATGTTCTCCCCGTCTTCATGTGGGTTCTCCTCGGTTTCCTCCCACAGTCCAAAGACATGCAGTCAGTCTGGTTAGGTTACCTGCTCGCTCTAAAGTGCCCATAGGTGTGAATTGTGAGTGTGATGGTCGTCTGTCTCTCTGTGGTCAGCCCTGCGACAGGCTGGCGGCCTGAACAGGTGTGCCCTGCCTCTCGCCCTGTGACAGCTGGGAGAGGCTCCATAAGTGGAAGAAAATGGATGGATTTGCAGAAAAAAATAAGTTAAAGACAGTGACGACCCATTCCACAAGTTTCTGATTTTAAGGCTCTTATCTGCACATCACTGTGCACAAACATCATCATTAGTTGAAATACTAATCAAATTATTACTTCCTCCGAGGCCCATAGGATTGAGGTCAGGGAATGTATGCTCTGACAACACAGCACTGCCAATAATACTGTATTAACATTTTTGATACACATACAATTAGTTTATTGCCTACAGATCAAATCCTGAATCCACCTCTTGTTTTTCCACTCCTCCCGTTATGGACACGCACTGTGATATGAATCAGAAATCCTGAGTCACGAGTTGTCAGTTTCCAAGGCTCAACTTGGACAAGAAAACCACTTCAACTGCCCGTTACTGCATTTCTGGTTTGGGGTGAAACAATCCAATAAAATAGCTTTCGAGGGGATCGGCCAAACAATACATCGAGCTGGATGTGAGACACGGTGTCAAACATGCACTTTGGCCAAGTTTAGCCCCTCTGTGGTTTCAGTTTTTCCGTGTGCCAACACCCAGCAGCTCCAATAAATGTTATGAAACTGATTGCACCAGGTATGCGCAATGACATCACTTCCTTTTGTGGGAACTTTGTGTAATCAGTGTATTGTGGCACTCAGTTGTATTAATAAGCTTTGAATGTGAACAGCTTCACATTGTGTGCACATTAAAAACATGTTGGACTTGTTCTAATTTGATTATGTGCTTTGTCGAGTAAATATACCGATACCGAGACTCAAAGCTCACAAATGTAATCGATGACTCCCGTTGCGGCTGACGATGACTGAGGTGCGTTTTTGATGAGTCATTTTGGAGGTAGGTGTGCTTTAAAAATCACATCCCATAGTGACACACTGCTTTAAATAAAGCTGAGCCAACCAAACACGAGGCTATTTCAACAACACGAAAAATTCTTCCGGATGAAATAAACTAATCCAGTGAGATAGAAAGAAACTAAACATATGTTCTGATTATCCTGCCAGGGCAGCATGGTGTGGATTTTAAAGCAGTGACTCATTTTCACACAGTGAAGAATACACACACACAACACACACACACCCACACCACACATACATTACTTTATGCTGTAAAGCAGGATTTGGAGACTTCAGGGCAGCTTCATCTCAAGAGCTTAGTGACACTACTGAGACATGCATGCATACAAACACACACACACACACACACACACACACCACACACACACCACACACACACACACACCACACACACACACAACACCTTCTCAGATTAGTTTTAAGCCTAATGCAACATAAATGTGGGTGTTGGTAGAGTTGAGGGACAATACTAGACAAATAAGTGGCCCCATCCACCGACCTAAACACTGGGCCTATTCTTACTACGTTAGTTTATTTGAAGTGATTTCCTCTCGCTGCCTTAAAGCAACAGCAGCTCAGAACCTGGCAGTGGCTACTTCACTTGTGCTGCGGACGGCTGACGATGTGAACTCGGCACAGATTACTTGATGGACCTCTACATTTCCATCTCGCTCTCGAGCACTCTGGGGATGAAGTGCAGATTAGGGATGAGCTAGTGCGCCTACAATCATGACTTAAACCACGGCAGGGGCAACAAAATGTAATCAGTAGCTTTATCAGCAGGATGTTTTTTGATTTTTTTTTCAGTCTCTAGATGGAAAAAATAAATTGCCCGAAAGTCTTCCACATCCAAAACACAAAAAACTCTGGAACTGCATTTCAATAAATCACCGCTCTGTACAAAAAAGCATGCAAAGGCTGCATGCAAAGAACTTAGGAAGCATTTTAAGGATGCATGAAGCTAGAAAAGGCTCAGTGGTGTTTCTACAGCACTGGGCGCTGCTCAACTTACTCTAAGATTGACAGTTTACTCACTCGCAGTCTTGTTTTTCCTACTCACATAAGGAAAAACAAGACTGCAGGAAAACATCTGCACAAGTCTTTATAACTGCCCCAAACGCTAAATAAAAATGGTCTTAAAGATGAAGAAACTCCTTAAAGTATGCTCCAAAAATGATCAGCTAGATGTTCCACAGCACTTCTTTATGATATTCAATAGTCAGATATTTTAAACTATTTACAGGAAAAAGCCACAACATCAAACTTTATTCCAGCTGTGAAACATAATGGAGCCAGTATCATTGTTTCCAATCACTGAGGAAACTTTGAATCCAAAAAAAAATACAAATGTCAGGGCAGCAGTCCACGACCTAATGATGTAAGACAATAACCCAGAGCTCAAAATCAAACAGAGTGATTACAACAAAGAGAGAGAGAGAAATGTCCTGTTTACACACACCCCCCATCCCCAACACGTGCCCATATGTAGGGTTTGTGCATAATGGCAGCTATGAAATATTAAACCAAGCGTTCATAAGGTATTTGTGGTTCTGGTTCTATCACTCACACATCCAACATACATGCACACACAGCGCTTTGGAGGCCTTTTATATCTTTGGCTTTAGGCCTCGTAGACTCAGAGAGGCCTAAACACTTTAAAACTTCAATAAATTGTATCATGAAGCCCAAATAATTAATTGATTTACAAAATAAATGAATGAATAATAAAAACATTTTCATTTTGCATTTAATGCCATGTAAGTTGAATTAAAAACTGTTTAATTTCAGTTTGGTGATAAGTACCAGAAAGAAAAAGTAAGCTGAAAGCCAAACACACATTTTTGTGCAGCTTGCAGATATGTGACCTTTATAAAAAGGCCATGATACTGTTGTGGTTAATATTGTTGTTGCTAAAAATAAAGTAATTCTTCCTGATTGTTTGCACTGGAAAAACTGCATCAATCCATCCCAGCACCCTGAGGATCATCAATTGTGAGAAAACACTGAAAGATAATGCCAGCAAAATCAAAAATCACACAGATAATCTAACATAAGTCATATACAAGGCTCACATTCAAAGTGCTCTTTCCAAGACTTAGAAGTTCAGAGGAGATTATTTTCAGTTGCCTTGAAACACTTTCCATCCAAGAAGCTACAAAAGTATTTTCTCCCAATTTGGAGCAAATTTCACAGCAGCTAAAGTGCCCCATATACAGAGTCGAGACGAGTGCTTTTCATTTGTACTGAGGACATGAAATAGGCGACCTGTGTGGCATCTGAAAAAGCCCTCAATTAAGGCATCACCGGCATACCTTGTACACTGGACACAGGTGCACTTGTCTGAAAAAAAAGCAATGAAAGTTACAGATACTCACACATATGCAGGCACACAAACATACGCACAGCACTGGTCACACTCATTCTGCTGCACAAAGACCATCCTTCATTCAGTGTGAAAGCTTTTTCACAGAAATCCCATGAATACAGAGGGGTCGCTCTGTGCGTCCGTCCCTCTAGAGCAAAGCCTGGAGTTTTCTCATTAAAGCCATTCATCCTCTCTGGCAACTATCTGTGCTCCTGCATTTTCAGCTGAACATTTTTTTCCAACCCTGTCAATAGTGTGTGTGGTCTACTGTCTTGTTTTTTCCAAACTCACAGTCTCTCTCACACACACTCACACACACACACACACACACACACACACACACACACACACACACACACACACACACACACAGTCTTTTTCCAAACCCTTCCTCCCTAAATAAATACAAACACACACACACACACACACACACTGAATGAAACAAGCAAACACACTAAGTGCAGTGTCACCGGGCTGTTAAATTATTCAACAGTCCCTCACAGCCAATTCTGCACATAAGAGAAAGTAAGAGGTGAGGAGCAGGGGGGGTGTCCATGGCTACCCCTGGCAGGGTCTTGTAAGGATCAACAGGTTACAAACACACACACCAAAATAATGGGATAGAGAGCAGGAGAAGAAATTACACCAACTACAGAACAACTTCGATTTATCCAAAACAGGTAACGGGATGCTGTTCCACTTCTGCAGTCCACTACACCAGCACCTTACTACAGTAAAACAACTGTCAACACATCAAGTGATATATACTAATACTAATAATACATAGTGATATATACTATAAAGGGCCATTTCACATCTGAAAATCTGATATTCATGTTTTTGTTATAACACACATACTTGGCTCTGGTTAGTGTTGGTCTGTCACCGCAAAGGTTCCACAAAGACATGATGCATCAGTACCTGTGTCCGTGACAGGCAGAGGTTTACATTCACTCATCACAGGCATGAACGGTGTGGCAACTTTGGGCTTTTAATGACTTCTTTGAACTTTTCCAGGGTGTACAGCATACATATTTAATTACAGCATACATATTTAAAAATCAAGAACTGGGCACCAGGGTGGCTCCGTGGGTGAGCAGGCAACCATGTTTGCCACATGGCTGTGGTGCAGGGGGCCCGGGTTTGTGTCCAATCTGTGGCCCTTTGCTACATGTCTCCCACCACTGAAAACTATCCAATAAAGGCCAAACAAATAAAAGAAAATAAAAATTAAAAAAATTAAAAAAATAATAATCAAGAATTGGGTGCACAAGTTCGAATATATTTTGGATAATCTCTGAGCCACACATAATTATACATATAGGGTGAAAATTATACCTATAGGTTCAAATATATACTTAAACCCTCACTAATAATATTTGGTTAAACGTTAGAAAAGAACAAGAAAAAAAGCAGTTCAAAGAAATCATTAAAAGACCAAAATTACCACAACATTCATGAGGAGTGTGTAAACTTCTGACCACAGCTGTATATGAGCTGCATGTCCCTATAAAGTACCTGTGGACGTGTTGCCGGGTTGGTGGGCAGCCCATTGATGCAGTTGAATTAATGAAAAAAGAAGAACAGATCAATTTAATTGGGACTTTATATAGTCCCCCCCCTCCCTTTCAAAAATATATGGAAAGTGGTAACATTGTAATGAAAGAAACAAAGCAAACCAGAGTCAAACTGAAAATCCTACAGTTTGTGTCAAATAAGTGAAATAATCACAAAAGCTGTTCTAAAAAACACGTTTCAGACATTTTTCTTTATTTTGAATTCTCAACCGAATAAAACATTTTTCTAAATGTAACCATTTTTACCTGCTCTGAGACCCGACAGCATCATCTTGATACTTTTAAACAATCACTATGTTATACTGCGAAATATTTGCATATGTAATCTAGTGATAAACAGCTAAGTTTTCCTTCAAATCAGAAGAGGAAACTTTATATTAATATGGTAATAAAAACTTATTGAACAATAATGCATCCATGACAAGCTGGACATTTACAGTTTATTCTAATACTAATATTCCAAAGGTGTCTGAAAATATATATATCGGGTAGTATATACATTTCTATAAGTGCAGAGACCTATAACATGACATTCAGGGCAATATGAAATTAGAGGGTACTCTGACCGCTCCTATAATGTAACAGCCTTGTAAAAATTTTACACCCAGGTGGTTTTCATATTTTATATTTGTGCTGGTTTGGGCCAGTTCATCATCATCATCATCAGTCAATACCTTTGACTGCTTTATAGCATGCAGCAATCCAGCACACTCACTTTGTCTGAGCATCCAACATCAAATATTTCCATGCAATTATTTTATGATGAAGTGTAAACCAGGACATCTGATGACCTCACACTGCTTTAAAGCAGCGAGCAGGGAGACTGCCATAGCACAAATAGCACCTTCCTCTTTAGTTACTAAAGTTTAAATGCAGGTTTTAATTTACTCCACATGGGAAGCATGTGGTCAACAAGGCCAACACAGCACGAGGCAGCAAGTTTCCTGAACGCTGACATCAAACATCTTTATTCCACTTTGATGGAAACACATCCTCACATAAAGACAGTGACAGAGAACGAAGACGGCGTTTGATTTTTATATTTTGTGGAGTAAAAATCTTAATATTTAATATTGATGTAGGCGTTTAATAAAGCACAGCCTCTAAAATTTTAACTATTTCTTTAATTCTTAAGATTCAGTATTAACACAGAAATATATTAAAACTTAACTTACCTAAGCTGATACCTGCATTAAAAACCTTTTGAATCATACCCAGAAACAGTTACGCCCCGGCGTATCTTCAGAGCCCTTTCAGCTGCGTCATGACAGCTTTCTGGTGGATCTTTTATCTCCTGTGACGTGCCTGCAGTTAAAACATGTCTAAATGTGGGAGCTCCATGTTTATGTAATCGCGTTTCTCCTGGGCAATCATTTTGGTCAAACTCTATTTTTTGAAAACCCTCGTAGGCCCCGCAGAGAACCAGTTCATTATTTTAAAAGCACGACTCCACCAGCGCCTCCTCCTCTAAGCTGACTCATTGAACACACACCAACATGCACATGTTGGATTTATGCAAATTATATCCAAAAACCATTCAATTAATCTGAAGCGGTTTGCAGAGACTGCGTGCACCTTAGCAGCAATGACTTACTGTCCCCAGGAGAATGTGATATTAATAAATAAATAAAAATACAAACATAAAATAACATTTGAATCACCCCCAGGGCTCACACTAACCTAGATCTTCTCTCTCTTATGGCTTAGACAAAAATTGTACGTTGGCTTTGGGCTGTGTGTCAGTAAGAGCATGTACAGTATGAGTCAGTGAAAGCACATTTTCCTCTATGTGTACATGCAGAGGTCATATTATGTGCTAATAATGTGTCTTCTGATTAAAATGAGAGAAAGCTGCACAGCAGCCATAAAGAGAAGATAAAAGAAGCCTCAGTTTCTAAAGCTCATGATAATGTCTTACTCTGAGTGAAGTAACTGCTGAAGTGAAAGTAACTGCATCCTTATTTGACTTTGTTAAAACTGCATTTTTTTTTTCCACAGTATTTTTGGGCCCCTTCAAACGAAGCACTGATCCCGTTACGAATGTCTACAAAGCACGATCAGTTCAACAAATCTGTAACTTCAGACCAAAAAGGTACAGCTATCAATTCATAAAGTGAAAAAGATTTCTTCCCTTTTTAACGGGCACTTAATATCACAAAAACTCCTCTAAAAACACCTTTAAAAACACCACTGCCTTTAAGGGACGTTTCTAAAACAAACAAAGCACAGATGCATTAAAATGACAGCATCCTTTAAAAGTGAAGTCAACAAAGTTGTGACTGATATAATTAGTTACACCTGTGCTTTTCCTGCTGTGAAACGTCAGGATGTCCATGAACAGATAATAAACAACAGCTGTAGTTCACAGTCCAAAGCAGGTTCTGCACAAAATCACCATTAGCAGATTACTGGCCTTTATCATTTGAAGCTGTTTTACTCTGACACTTATCACAGGCAGTATGTTCTGTGAATTCATTCAGTAATTATGTGAAGTGAGAAGATGTCTGACTCGACTCAGAAGCATTTATATTTCTGTAGGAAGCTGATCTCCTGAGGGGAACAAAACAAAACCAAAACAGTGGACCAGTGGGTCAAAGCTCTGGACTTTAACATGGAGCCTTCTTTCAGCCACAGCCATAATTGTTCAGAGCGTGCTCCATAACAGCAACCACATGTCACCATGACCACAGAGGTCAAGGCGCAGACAGATGATCTCATCCTGCTGGTGGCATCAGATCAGAAAACAGTTCACTGTGTAGCTCCAAAGAGCGTGGACTAACAATGGCCCACTGGGAAGAAAGGGACGGAAATTCACACAAAACAGGAGAAAAAAAACCCCCTCATGTCAGCCTCTCTGTTGTTGCAGATATACTGAGAAGATTTAAGTTCTTTTTCTTCACTGAGACATGTTTGACTGATTTACAAACAGCAGAAGACTTCAGGTCTTAAATCCAGATCGTTTCATGGTTTTTTTCTCCTTACATGTTCAACGGGTTTCTGGATCCCAAATAACCTCCCGCTCAATTAGACGATACCAACATCGATTAGAGCTCGTAGTAAACTCACGTCGACACATTATCCAATTCTTCCAAAAGTTCGAGATCATTGATTTGCACAGAAACACACAAGAACCACTTCACCACACTCTGAACATTTTGCTCCATCTTCAAATTTGCTATGGCCTGCTCAGGTGGTAGTCCAGCTAGCTAATGGGCCCGTGTTATAGAGGTTAATGACAGGGCTGACTAGAGACCAGTCAATCAGAGCATTAACGGGGTGTAATCTGTGATCACTGGCCCACACAAAAGCCTAATTTAATCCATAAAGCTGACCCAGGGTCACCAAGTTCAGAGTATCTGTCAGAATCTGTCTACGTAAGCTCAGGTGCATGACGCCTGCTTTCAACTTTAAACAAGCACAGACATTGCTCCCTAACCCTGGCAACCTTCTGTTTTGTATTAAGGTATCAGTGTCTTCCCTCCAGTTATATCCACCATTACTCTGCTTGGAAAATTCAGATTTAAAGTAGAGTAAGCCACAAGCATGTGAAATTTACTATACGGAAACAGATGCTACAACATTTTTAGTAACTTAACTAAATTTCAAAATGTAAAAATGTTACTTTGTAGATACTCACAGGAAAACTAAATGGAGTCTTTCCACGTGCACAAACTTTGGTTTTTACAGTTTTGAGTCTCCTCAGACGAGTGCAAGCAAAAAAACAAACACAACCATAAGATTAGAAGGAGACCCTGCAGGTGCATCCTATACTGGCTCTGATCCAAAACTGAACTGTTTCTGTTTTGTGTTTTAGAATAGAATAGCTTTATGGTCATTATACGTCACATATAATGAAATGACTTCTTTTGCACATCCTCCGTCTCTCTCTACCAAGTTTAATAAGATTTGGCTTTATAGTGAAATTTTGCTCCTACACACAGACAGACAAACACACAATCATGAACATCTGCCTTGGAAAAACGAAACAAAAACATGTAATAGTTCAACTTTCAGACTCTTTTCTCTGTGCTGGGCCATTTCTCCTGCATTTGAATGCTTAACCAAAAATACTGTAGTCACACGAGCAGGGAAAATTATTCTCTCAGAGCACAATGTGTAGGAAATTCACTGTAATAATGTTAATTAATTATACACCAATAATCTGGCCGTCATAATGGGTGAGTGAAAGGCAAATCGTGGCACACAGTATGGTGATATTTTCCCACCATTTTTCCACACCAAAAGAAATGAGATGACCCGCAGTTTCTAATTTACATGAGTTCCAAATTTACATCACAAATACTCTGGGAATTGCACATAAATTCATTTTAAACCCATTTCTGGTGTTCATGTAGTTTAGATAAAAGAAGTAGGAAATTTACTTTGAATTGTATTTTTACTTCTCTCATTTAGGAGGGAAAAATCCCTGTGGTTGATTGACAGAAAAAAGGGAAATTAAGTGTAAATGTCTTTATGAAGGTTAGTGTGTGTGTGTGTGTGTAACGTCCACTGCCACTGGCCACATCTACCCAAGCTCAGCTGGGACTGGGTGACTGCATAGGCCATATTGACTAGGCAATAACATGGGACTGTTTATGACACTATCAATTTCCAGCTGTATTGATTTTCATTGTGGTTGAAAAAATATTCTTCAGTTGCACACAAACACACAACAGCTGTGGATAGCTGTGACTCAGGTGGTAGAGTGGATTGTCCACTAATTATTTGATACCCAGCTCTTCTGCATGCCAGGGGATCCCTGAACCCCAAGTTGCTCCTAATGGCGGACCAGTACCTTCCATGTGTCTGAGTGAGAAACCTCTAAAGCACTTTGTAGCACTGCTAAGGTTAAAACACAATACGTAATTTGTCTTCTGCAGTACAGAAACACAATAAATCATCACAAAGTGCAATCATCCTGTGACACATGCATGCTCAGTGGGATTTGGAAGAAATAGTCACAAAATGTCAATAAAAACACATCAGTGAGCTTCCAGTGGGAGACGGGTCGGGACCACAGACACAGCAACCGTGACATCATCCAGCAGACTCCACAATTTGAAGCCTCAGTCTTGGCGTTTTGACCAGTTAGTTTTTGGAAGTTCCTATATTTGGAAATAAGGCAATATCCTAACGCTAGCAAACACAGCAAGCCTGCAAACCATATGGGTATAATGCACAGGTACACGTCTATTATTAGTGCTAAATAACAGTAATAAAATACCAGAATTTTACACAACAAAAGAAGCACAGGCTTCTTGGATGAACTGTATTGTTACATAATTCTATTAAAAATGCTCCAAAAGGCACAAAGACACGGTAGAAGTCCAGTTGACTCAGGAGGCACCAATAGCACCAAAATGAATAATATAAATAGAGCTTTTTGACATCAAGTATTGATAACTTAAGAATTGTACTCACTACTGAAGCTACAGGTCCTATATCAATTTTCAGTTCTTCAGACTCAAGCATGGGTGTGTTAGAGAAGACTACTGCTCAAAGAGTCCTCGGTATGTCCCTGACACCACAGTAACAAGTGGTCAGACGCCTGATTCCACAGAGTGAATCATCAAACCGCTGTAGCCCCATTCTGCTTTCCAAAGATGCCATGCAACATGCATGAATTTAAATGTAAGAAAGAAAATATTAAAATACAAAAAGGGCACAAAATGTCAATAAAAACACATCAGCGAGCTTCCAGTGGGTGACGGGTCTGGACCACAGGCACAGCACCGTGACATCATCCAACAGACTCCACAATGTGAAGCCTCAGTCTTGGCGTTTTGGCCAGTTAGTTTTTGGAAGTTCCTATATTTGGAAATTATATTTGGTACATGTATACAGCCACACAAGAGGAATGCATTCAATCACTACATAAAAATATAGTCAATGAGGAAGGTGCACAAACACACACAAACGGGGATTTCAACTTGTGGAAGTACACACCAGCTGATCTAGTTTCAGCTCCAAGTGTGTGTGTGTGTGTGTGTGTATGTGTGTGTGTGTGTACATGTATGAATGGAGGGCTGAGTTGAGTGAAGTGCTACTCTAAAGCCCAACAGGATTTTCCAATCAAGAGCAGCAGAAAGATTAATAGAGGCCTACTGCATGCTCTATGGTGAAAGCAGCGCAAAAGAGAAGTCATTTCATTGAGTAGGACACGTAGTCACTACTTGCTGAGTTTTGTTCATAATGAAATTTTAATGGGAGTAAAATTTAACAGGCAGGTTGAGCTGCCATTAGCTGGGAATGACTGGTGCTCCAGCGCCATCGTTGGAACTAAAAATACGACCGCCTCTGCATGTGTGCGTCTCCCTCCACCAGGACGAGTAAATCAGATTTCCCCGAATTCTGTAATCTGGTGCAAGAGACCGAGAACAGAGATTCAGATTTCTTGCCTGGAGAAGTATCTTAATCTTTTCAGTGGCCTTCTTTTCTTAATCTGCCGAGCAAGGTTTGTTGAAGTCAGAGCAACACCGCCTGTTCTCCAGACAAAGTCAAAGCGATGAACACGAGTCTACTCTAAATCTCACAGCTCAGTGAACGACTCCATTTAAGACCTCTATGTGGGATGGATGAGACACCCTTTCTGACTTTCTTGAAGGCCGTGTTCTTGGAGGGAAAGCAATGATGTCATGCAGTCTTTTGCCGAGGCTTCACGGGATGTTGTGATTCACAGTTATACATTTATGGGTAGGACTCCCAAAGCTGTCAGCTTTATAATAGACTGAATGAAGCTGTCCTGCAAGCGCTCGAGTATCACAGCCATTTGACCGTGAAAAGACAAAAAAAAAAGAAAAAAAATATGGGGGGGGCATAAGAGATGTGTGTCAAAGGCTGAATGTTGTTCCAGAGAGAAACAAAACATTTTGCTTGTTCATCGACGCTCACATGGCACAGTGCCCCAACCGTTTTAATTTAATGTTAATGAGAATCTGGTTTGACACTCCTTGAACATGTGACTTCCCTGATTGATAATCTGAGTCAAAGGTATTATGTCTCAATAGATAGAGCACATCAGGAGAAGCCTAAACTATAACCTTTTTTCTCTCTGCTCAGCCTTTTAAGAGAAGAACGAACGATAAATTAAAATGAAAGAGAAAGATGGAGGGAGGAAATTAAGCAGAGGAAACCCCAAAAAGGAAACATGCATCTAGGCCACTGAGTCATTTCCCGTGCGTTTTGCTTTTTCCTCTTCTTCTTTTCTCAAATATACACTGACAGTATAAATTATGTACATCATCACTGGAGTTTACACAGAGTGGGAGAGGACCCACGGGCTTTAAGCTTTAGGATTTCAGCTTTTATCCCCTGTAAAGTCTGCCTGCAATTAGTCTGGGAATTAATTCAGGCTCAGAACTTAGCCTCCCCCCCTTCCTCTTTTAGATCTTTACTGATTCATCCAAGCCTCTTTTACTCACACTCAAAAAAAAAAAAAATGGGGGGTGAAATAAACGTGATATCTTCCCCATGGAGATGAGATTTTACCCATACAAATAACTTAAAGGTAGCACCAACGTTACAGGAAAGTTGCTTAATGCAAGTCAGTGATTTGCATGTTTGTTAACGCCATGGTGAAGATGGCTCTGTGTGCATCTGTTAAAGATGGTCAATTACAAAGTGCAATCAAAAACTTCCATAACTTCCATTAAAAAAATAAAACCTTCCATAACTATTAATGTTGCACTTAAACGGAGCATGGAACGGTGATCCAGCTACAACTACTGCTACAAGAAAATGCTCCAAGTCAGAATTTTATGATGTGTCTCACAGTTTTCAAGGCTCAACAAGTTGGGTCAGATCAGGAATGGGACCAGGAGCACACTCTGCATTTCTTCAACGCTCACAAGTTTCTGCACTTTAATCCCCCCCGGGCCCGAACGTCAGAGCTAAGTTTAAATGCAATGTCCTCAGCCATCCGAGGGAGGAGATTCATTGCAAAAGTCCTAACATGTGGTACACACCATTGTGCCAATGCATGCTAACACGAAGATCATTTCTATATGGAAGTTTTTTGGCCGCACCAGCAAAATTGTCACTCCTAATTTGCCCTACTTGCCAGAATTGACTCTTTGTTATGATAGTCACAAAAATGATGTCCACTCATTTCTTTTCAGCTCTGTCAGATCTGTTCTCAGTTTCACAGTATACAAACACACATAGTGTAACAGAGTGCAACAAAATAGCAGTCAGATTCTCATTACAATGGGGGTGGGCGGGGGGGGGGGGGGGGGGGGGGGGGGGGGGGGGGGGGGGGGGGGGGGGGGGGGGGGGGGGGGGGGGGGGGTCTCCTCATAGCTTGTGAAAGCTACTCAGTGTAGTTGAAAAGGCCAGTGAAGGCTAAGAGTGGTGGCTGAATTTTTTGTTTCTCACTCTTGGTTTCATTTTCAAACAGTAAAGTTGTAAATGAAACGTGAAGGGAGGGGAAGGTGTGGCTGACATGGGCACATATTTTGGTCTGAGATGCTCATGCTCCAGAGCAGCATTCAGCGGATCTGGATTTAGTATATGGCACCTTTAAATTCCTATTTTTTTCCCCCCTAAGTAACAATTTAAATCTGAAAAAACAAACAAGCCATGTTTGAGTTCTTTGCTTAAAAACTATTTTAAACAAATAATACATTATCAGTGTTTTTATGATTTAATTTTATGCTCACAGACTTAGTTTTAATGACAGTCAGGCAGTTCTTGCAACAATAGCTGTAACACTACCACCAATGCTACCATCTTATTGCCACAAATTTCATTGCACTCTTTATGTGATCCATTAATAGAACAATTTTACCAGCACATCACAGACAACACACAAAGTAGGATGCTGGACCACTGCTACACCACCTTCTAAGGTGGTCACAACGCCCTACTCCACCCTCCCTTTGGAAACTCTGGAATCCATCCAGCTACTGCCCGCCCACAGACAGAGACTGAAACAGCAGCCATTTAAAAAGAGGGAAGTCCGGATCTGGACAGAACAGCTCATCCCTGAGCTGTAAGTCTGGTTCCATCACATGAATTGGGAGTGGTTTTGATACGCTCACAGTAAGTTTCCAGTTGCATAACTGAGCGCATTAATGACATTGTTCAAAAAAAAGCTAGTCCAAACCTATCCCAACCAGTATCCTTGGTTTAATGCAGTGGTTCTCAAATTCAGGCCTCGTGGCCCGGTGTCCTGCAGGTTTTAGATGTGTCTCTGCTTCAACACACCTGAGTCAAATATAGAAGTCATTAGCAGGACTCTGGAGAACTTGACTGCAGACTCCTTCACTAGATCATTGGCAATTCACATACAGAATGTCATCATTAAATACGGAGATGTCATGACTGTGACGGGCATGATCGTGGGTGATGACGACTCTGCATACAGAGATGAGATCAGAAATCTGACAACAGTGTCAGGATAACAACCTTCCCCTCAGTGTCAACAGGACCGAGGAGCTGATCATGGATTTCAGGTGGACAAGGAGAGAGCACGCCCACATTTACATCAACAGAATGGCAGTTGAGCCGGTCAGCGAGTTTAAGTTCCTCAACGTGACCATCACAGAGCACCTCAAATGGTGCACACACACCAATAACGTGGTGAGGAAGGCCCAACAGCTCCTGTACAACCGCCAGCACCTGAAGAAATTCTGTGTGAGCCCCAGCATCATCAGGTCCTTTTACTATCATTCTATTACCAGACAGATGCTCTTATATTTTATTATTTGCAAATATCTAAAATGGCGTCTTATTGTGTTTCTTTTATCATGATCTTCTAATCTGGAGCTCTGCGACAAAAAGTTTTTCACCCACTTTTTACTTTTGTAAATGAGTGATATAACAATAAAGCTGAATCTGAACCAGATGAAAAATGCTAAAAGCTACTGTGTGCAGCGAAGCTGTATGCAACCTTCTTTCATAGCACAATTCTGAAAGTATTCAGCCTCATTTCCTGCTCCAGGACACATGAAGGAAAACAGCAGTGCTAGGCAGATTTTATATTTTAAGAAAAGTGTCATTAATCAGTAAATCACCCTGAGCTTGTTTGGCAATTATGTATTCTGCTGTTTTCACTTCATTTCTAGCTTTTACTATTAGTCCGGGGTTGCTGCTCCTGGTGGGATCTATTAAGTTCTTCAGCACCTCTGGCACCATGTCTCTTTGGGACTGGAAAAAGGTTTATAGACTAGCACAGTCTTACTATCCTTACACCCCCAGACACACACATCACTGGTACACACAGATAGGACGTCATAACAAAGTCAACAAAACTCTGCAGTCCTTTATGTGTTGCCAATGAATAATTAATCAAGTAAATCTTTATATTGCAATATTTTTCTGATACAAGGAAGTGGCATAAAAAATAATGGGAACACTTTATAACACGGAGCCAAATATATCAGAGCCAGAGAAAGGATGTCTTCACGTCTGAGAAGGAATAAAAAGCAGTGGTGGACCAACAAAAGCTTTTAGACTTGATGAATATGAAGCACTGACCAGTGCAATACTTGCAGCTGTCCATGTGGCCCACAGTTTTGTTTATTATCAGAACAGTTGTGCACACTCGGCACCACTCATTTAATTTATCTATACAATGAATAGTTTGAAAGCTAATCAATGAATAACTGCTTAATTATACTGTGTATTATAGTAATCACAACCTAAACAAGCAACCTGAAGTTTGAAATCTAATCCAGCAGTAATATTTGCCTGATACCTGCCCTTCACTGTGAGCCGTTTATAAAAGTACAATAGGCTTTCCTATCTGACATGGCTCCAGTATCATACCAGGAAACAATAGCTGGACGTGGGTCAGGCCAGCTGCTGTCTATGAACACCCAGTGAGGGTGTGTGCGTGTCGGCTTCTTTGATACCCTCACGGCCTGACAATGTAAGTACTTCCTCTTTAGCCTCCTGGGAAGATATCATCCTTGCAATTACGCTAAGGTTTGCAGCCTTCTGGGTCTCCAGACTTCCACATCTGGTTTATTTGTGTTTGTGCATGATGAGAGTCTGTGTGTGAGAGAGGAAACTAGAATGGCTGAGGGAAGCAGTGGGGCTGGGTGTTGACTGATAGAGTTTCCTCCAAGTCACAGCGTTATTGGACAATTGTTTGGTTTAATCATGGGGTTCACAAAGGCATTCAAAGCTTTCCTAGTAAAGAGTATTGAGTAAGAAAGGGTTGGCTGAAGTACTTTACATTGACTTTCCTCCTATGTTCCTCCTTCAATATGACACACACAGGCACTTTGATGAATCCAGGGTTAACAGTAAAGGTCAGCTGGAAAGCAGCAACTACAGTATGGGAGGAGATGGAAGTGCAAGAGAATAGTCTGTGCTGTCCAGCTGCTTTGTGCAACTTCCATAACTAACACTTTCTTGCATTTTTAACCACTAGTGAGGTCTGTGGAAAAAATATTCAGCCAGGCTGAGATGCAGAGTTTGCTAAAATAAAAAAAAAAGTCACATTTATCGTCATAACTGGTGGCTGGCGACAGCACAACACAATCTCCCCCAGATTCAGACTTAAATCTCCACTTGACCCAATGGAGGCTGTCCAGTCGCAGCATTAGGGCTGCACAGAACTTGGGCAGAGGCCTAGATTTTGTTTGGACTGGGGGAGGATGGGGCGAGTTTGGCAGGCACTTTGGTAGGCCACAAGATGGGAAGTTATCAAACATTCACATCAGGTTCAGTAGCACTAGAGGTGCCAGATGACAAACTTATAAGCCCTAAATATCATTCAGAAATGCTATGGATTAAAAGCTACTCAGTGGTCACTGCTGGCCACAGTGTCCACGGCTGGGCTGACACGAAGGTTATGAACCTGAACACCAATGAAAAGTGCTTTGCTAAAAATGAATCACACGTTTGGACACGTTAGAAAAGGTGCCAAGTAAAAAAATGATGATGTATAACAGAGACACAAAAGCGCTTTGAGCAGGCAAAGGAAGTGCCCAAAATAGATGTGGTGCGCTGTATTACCTCACCCCCACACACATCAGTAGATGTGTCCATCACATTCATGCATCCTAAGCCCTGCTGACATGCTCCGCTCTACAAAGCTCACAGTGCACACTAGAGTTTTCCCAGCCGGCTGCATGCAGGGGAGAGTCAGCAGAACAGATGCGAATGGTAGGCCTATGACATGACACTTTCAATTTTTTAAAGACCCCCTATTACAGTGAACCATGTAGTTCTAAAAATAGTCCAGTCTGAGTCTTTTCCTCCATTCTGCCAAGCTAAATTAAGCCCTCGGCCCAGGAGGGGTAGTGGTGGGCAGAGATAAGACGAGTCAGCCATCAGCAGTGGTAATGTCTCTTTGGGTGATGGTGATGGCTGCTCATAATTCCTCAGCACTTCAGCTTGGCCTAGTCATAGAAGAGCAGAGAGAGGCTTGCACATGTCATAAAAAAAAAAGCTGGAGACAGATGTAGTCGGACATAATAGGGGTTGAAAAGAGGGTGGGTGGAGGGGCCAACTCGTGGTCACAGCTGCAACCTCACCAGGGGATTGGATGTGCATTTCTAATAAAGCTCTGTAATCAAGTCACTCGTGCTAACCTCCCACACCCACAGAGGCCAACTTGCCAAAATGCCTCTCTTATGACACAACTTGAGAAAAACAATGAGGGAAATGGACATGTAACACATTAGGAAGATGGATGTATTTAACAACCAAAAATGCAGTGCACAATGGTATGCAACATTTACATTATTATGTTCAGTAAACAAATTAAGCCAGATGCTATGCTAGTTAAAGGCCTATAAAAGGCAGTTGGAATTTCCAGATAAATACGCACGCACAGGCTTGCATTAAAACTGCTGGAATTAATAGATTTTAAGGTGGGCAATATTTTAATTGTGAAAACTTCAGTGGGTGACAGCTGGACACTACTGCTCACCAAAGATCTAAATCTGTTGGTCCAACTGGTACGGTTTTCATCCATGTAAGGTGGCAAGTAAACAGCCAAAGTGGCACACTCACTGGGGAGGCATCTGTTGATGAGACATCTGCTGGCCCCCCCCCCCCCCCCCCTCTGAGACAGCTTTCAGTAGACCAAGGCCATGACTCAGGTCTGCACCAGCTGCTGGGCCTCGACTAGATCCATTTCACATTTTTCCCCCCATCATGGTCAGGGGTGCAAATACACTATTGCCATAAAAATCCCTAAGTGATGCAGATCAAAGAGATTATGAGCTGGACATGAATCAACAGATGGTTTATAAAAAGGGCATTTTGCTTTGAGGAACTAACAATCTTCACATTTAATTAAATACTCACTCTGTGTTGTGTATAAACACAACTTTAATGCCCACCAAATGATTTAAGGATGAACTGGGAACATGCACATGTGTATATAGTTCTTATGATTGGCTAATCAAATAAAGTGTTTCTACAGATTAATCCCGTTACCAAATATCTGTGTTTCTTACTGGTTTCACAAGACCACAATTTTGCAGCAGTGCAGAGTTCTGCTGTCTACTGAAACCATCATTAAAAGCAGCGCGCATGCACACATCAGTGGTGGGGGTATAAACGGCATAATTCCCCTTACCATCTGAGACAGCATTCCTGTATCAGACATCCTAACCCAGATCACTGCACAACATTAAGCCTGACAGAAGCCCTTTAATATTGATGTGCTCTGCCACTGTAGCATAAACCACCAAACTGCTGCAGCACTGGATAACTGACAGTTCTGTAATATATGTTTCAAAAGTCAGTCTTTCATCACATGGAAGGAAAAAGGCTTTTCACTTCAACAGGTTTCCCCTAGAAGCAAATTCAGATACCGGCACTGAGGGTTTAAATTTTTGGAAAATATCACAATGGCGGTCTTAGACGTGTGGATATGACCCTGCCAATAACCTCATTACATGGCTGTTTCCAACCCATAACAGGCCTACTAGTAGGTTTGTCAAGGTTATTCAATACAAGAACAGGTCAACTTGATAACTTTGACCTGCACGTGAGGAGAATGGGAGATCACTCGATATATTATAGCAGATACAGTGGAGGCTGTCCAAGGTACTCTTCCCAGTTATAAATTAAATAAGGCTTTTGTAAGGCTAAAAGATGACTTCAGTGGCTTTGAGCTGTTCCTAAATAAGACAAATCAGGATTTCACTGGGACTGAAAGAGATGGCATTAGGCACTGCAGCATGTTAGAAGAGCTGTAAAAGGCACACAGAGGTCAGGACAACTATTATAACTAATGTAGCCTATTTTATGAGGTGGTGGTGTTTGTTCTGCTGCAGCCCTTTGCACATCCCAATGACATGCGTAGACACCCAGAAGCAGCAAACCACGTCTGCTATAAGAGATTGGGAACTGTGGTTTCTGTTCTGCTGAGTCCACTTCCTCTCTGTGAAGTTAATGTAATAATTTGAGGGTCCCAATAGAATAAATTCTCTCATTAGGATCAGGGATTTGGCTTTGGAGTACTACAACAACAGACTTAGCGCACTAAGACAACATTTTTCTCATCGTCTCTCCAGCACGGTGAATACTTGCTGCTATGTGGGTTTGAATTAGATTAATACATTTGAAGCTGTCATTTCCACTGTTCTATACCATGATGCTTTGCCTTCTTGCTAAACAATATGAAAGCACGTTAACTGATTTCATGAATTTATGAGAATACAGAGACTAGGAGGAGAAGTGCAGACATCCGTCAAGGCTGCAGTTAGCAGTAAGTGGTGTCATCACAACTTAGAACCAGCAAATAACTGCTATTATTCATTAATATAAGTACAATTTGTTTAAATGACAAGTAATGCTGCTGCTGACTAGTGAGGGAAGCAACATTTAAATGTTTTTTTTAATTATAATAATAATAATAATAATAATAAGTAAAAAAGTTGCACATATCCCTGATAGGACGGGGAAATCACGATTCTTAAACAGACACATTTTCTTTGATTTATTAACCTAAGCACAAAACAGCAGACACGGCACACTAACGCAGTAATTACTGGTTACCTTGATATTTCATTGTTCAGACGTCTGAGTAGAAGATGTAAAAATAAATAAAGTGTCACTGGGACCAACAACATTGGGCTCAGTGTACACGTTCATTCTTGACCTTGTTGCCATTTTTTCCATATTGTACCTCACAGTCCACCTTCTTACTATTATGGAACTTTTAATTGCAGTTTGCAGTCACAGTCAGATTAAATACTCTGGACTGCATGCAGGAAGTTCTGATACAAACACTGTTATTCTTAAATGGAGTATTTTAGGAATACACTTTTACAAATTTATTTATGTATCACATTTAATATTTGGGTTATAAATTAAATTTCCTAGTAGGACCAAAAGATGGTCCAACTTGTAGGCAAGATTCATTAATTTGAATGAGTTTTTAGCATAACTTAAATAAAATAAAGCATAGTGCAAAATTAAGACCCTGTTCACCACCGATCACCATGGCTGCCACTTGACTGAAAACGTTTTTATTGATATAATCTGGCATAACTATTTCAGCTGTAAGGTATCTGTGACTCAGATAGCTGTGTATTTGTTTCTATGCTAATTTCAGTCTGTGATAACCTCTGTTGCAAGTAACAACACAACAATCAAAGTGCTGTCGTCCTCCTTTGACCACCTTTGATTCTGAGACAGAAAGGCATGTCTAGAGTCATCATCTGCCAAAGTACAGCTTTACACCGATGACACCTTATTCCTTCGTGGTCTCGAGCACTTGACCGTTAACTGGTCGAGTGCTGCTGAACAACATCTTAAAAACAACTCCAAGCTCTACACAACAGAGCAGCCAGATTAGTTTTTCTTTCAGCACTAATGTGTGTGACAATAAATGATTATCCAGGCTTACGGTGGATGATAAATTGAAGTGAAATCTTCTACTATTTCTGCAAACAGAAGGGTACTGCTCTTTTTTTTTTTTTTTTTACAATAAACCAGTATACACCAGTTTCATCAGTAATATAGGCCTGTCAGCTGAGCACCGGTCAGTTTGTTATATCTCATCCCAACTAATTTTATAACAAGAACCGTTCTGTGCAGAAGTGCTTCTGTATGGAAAAGGTTAGCGAACAGAGCTACACAGATTGGAGCGGTACCTCCAAGAAGTCCTCATATAGAAACTGTTTTTGTAATTTTGTCTTTGCATTTACAACATTTTAATGCCGTGCTAATGTACAATTAACTTGATGTTTATTTACATTTTTTTAACATGGACCTGAGGCAGGCTACGTAAGACAGTGCTAATGGCGATGCTGAGAAATAAAGAAATACTACAGCATGTTTGACAAGTTTGCAAAATTAAGACAGTAACTAAAAAAGTGGCACACTTGTTGAAATTGATAAAACACAATCTTTCTCCATTATGTTGACAAGCCCTAAAAACAAACAAACAAACAAACAAAAAGTATAACCTGTATACTAATGTGTGTAAACTATCAACATCTCAGACTCCCACACTTTATCCCGCCTCTGAGAGCAACATCGGCCAATTGTCAGCTGATTTATCCTTTCCCAGAGCATCCATCAGCAAAAGCGCGCACACGCGCGCACACACACACACACACACACACACACACACACACACACACACACCATGAGAACCCTATTACTACCATCTCAATAATCTCTCATAGAGCTACACTAAAAGAAATTACGTGTAGGACAACTTTTACATGTAGGCCATGTTTTTTTTTAAAGATTATAACAGGAAAACACTCCTTTTATCAACATACAAGGTAATCCATACCCAAAGAACTTGTGTCTTCTTCAAAAAACAAACAAAACTAATAATCAGTTATTCACACTGATTTTCCATTAGATCCAAATCATCTACAAAGACCAAGAAGCTCTCTAGACCTGTTCAAATATTATTTGTCTGTCCTTCAATGTGTGTTATTGTATCTAGTGGAAGATTTGACATTATATGTCTTATGCTGTGGGTAATATTTAGCCAAACCCAAGTAGACATAGCATCAGGTTGATTTTCACACTTATCACTCTGACCTCTTCCCAAAAGGTTTGCATCTTTCTATCCTGTCAAACACAAAGTGTTTATTGAGCCTCTGTAGTTTAGCACATACGTCCCTTTTTTACTTTGTGGTTTCAACATCCTCTATAAAACCTTTTCCCTGCAGCTGCAAAGGACTGAAATATTCAGCCCGTCATAACCTGTGCACCATCAAGCTGCAGTTACCTTTAAGACCTATTCTATTATTGGGTTCAGCAAAACACTTATGGTAAAATGGCACAATCAAAATCATAAAAAGGAGATAGCATCACTAATAAGGAAGTGTGATGCTTTCAGTTCCCTTTCTCTGTAGAACTGGGTGGTCAATGAACCTACTAGATATGAATGACGTGAACAAGGGACAGGACTTGCACAACAGTTGTCGTCTGTTCCCTTTGGAGACCGAAGAAGGGCACAGAAACTCGGACATGGCACAGAAACATAAACTTGACAGCTGCTTTAAAGAGGGACTGACATCACTTTTACAATACTTATTTAACATTATCTAAGGATGAGTAAACCAGTCAGTAAAACCAGTGTGCAAAATTGATCCACACGGGGTTTTCATCCGGTGTATCATAAGCTGAATGACATAAAGTAAAAAAAAAAAAATACTATAAATCGATGTGAATGGCATGCAGGTGCAATGTCATAATATGGGATTAAATTCCCGTGATCCATGCCTGAAATTGAGTGGGCAGGCTTCTTAAAATAAATCTTTACAAATGACACAGTTTAGCAGTCAAACGGGGGTCTGCTTCCTCTCACTCATGCGCTCTACACACAAGAGATGACATCATGTTGGGTCAGCTTGGGTTTTAGTGCTCAGCTTGCTATCTACATCTGCCATTTCGAGCTTGTCGTGTTAGCCTACATTTACTTTTAGCTGCTGCCCATTTAATGGAGCGCAGTCTCGTGTGCAGGTGAAGATGTCTTGTAGCATTTTAACCATGAATGACTTATAAAATAAAACAATGAATGACGTATTGTTGTTGTCTTTGCATTAAATTAATGCAATCTAATCCCACAGTCCAAATTAAAAAAAAAATAAAAAATAAATAAACCCCGGGGATGCAGATCATGCTCGCCTGGTTAAAAAAGGCTGCGGACAGACGTAGTAAAAGTATGCGTAGTGTCATGCATAGTGGACGCTACACTGTCTCGACCGAAAGCCATTGTGACTGTGCGTTGATAGTAAAACCTCACTCACAACAATGTGCAATGGAAGGTACCACAGTCATTTTGGACGTGACAGACTCCGGCGGACTGACACCCGCACTGAGTGACACCGCTAAAATAGCACCCGGGACAAGTTTACATGGCACCCAGCCACCTTGTCGTCTGTTAAAAACAAAAAACCCCAAACGTACACTTCACTACAAGCTGTCATCCGTTCGCTCACCATACTCACCCCCCGAGGAACAAACCAAACAGCAAAGCTTCTTCTTCTTCAGTTCACAGCGTAAAAAAAAAAAAAAAAAAATCCCCCATAATTCAGCCTCGGTTTTAAGAAGATGCAATAACGAGCAAACGTGCGCTTCGTTAAAGCCATTGAAAAGCAAACCTACGCACTTAACCCCAGCGAGCTGACGCTCGTCTCCGTACTCACCACCTCTGAGTAGAGTTGCGTTTAAACAACATGCCGAACAACGTCGAAAGCAGGCGATGGTGGTCATCGCCAACTTCAGGTGCAGCCTAATGAGCGCTACTACTCGTTTGTATCCACTTTTACCGCTTTGACATTTAGCTACAGCAGCTCAGCCGTTGAGCCAAGAGGAAGTGTCATTTCAGATCTCGGAGCGCGAGGCTTTAGCACGAGCCGTTAACCGTCACGCAGGAAGGGGACAAACGGTGACAGCAGCGCAACGCCGCGCAGAAAAGCTGCTCACCTTTTGTAAAACTCGTCCTTGGCGAAAAGCGGACACACTTCGGGGTTATTTTGTCCGACTCTGGAGATTTCGGTGTGACTTCTCGAAGTGCTGTCAGTTGGTCTAGACTTCCTGAATGACGGAGCAGCAGGAGCACAACCCCTAGCCCGTGTTTGACAGCTGCTCTGACAGACAGGCGGAAATAAAGTTGTATCGTGTCGGGAAGGGACCGCCGGAGGATGTGCGCTCGGCGCGCTCGGTATTTTCCACAGAATAAATACCAAACTGACTGCTTTGCGTGCACTTTGTGCTCAATCCTTTTGTCCAAATACAGTACAAAATTATAAAGCATTAATCATCCTTCCAATGGCGCAGCATTAAATAAATAAAATATATTAATAAAGCTATTATTAAAAGTGAACGTCCAACAATCCTATGCCTAATTTCCTTTGCAAATCATTAAAGATGCATGCACTGAGTCATCCCGATTCTGTTGCAACTTCAGAGATGGCAAGCCAGCCAGTCTGCTGAATATACTCAGTACGATGATGCCACCTCCTGTTGTACTTTGGAAGTTCAATTGCAATATTATATTGAGATTATTCGGTATCAGAGCGTTTCCAGGAATTTTCGCAACAGAGTGGCCTGGGGGGTAATTCTGATTAAAACCAGAATTTTTAATCAGAAATACAAAGTGTTCACTTGCAAGAACATCATTCTCAAATGTAAATGAAAGAACATTTACTGTTAATGATAACGGAGGAGCCCTGCAACAGACTGGCGGCCTGTCCAGGGTGTACCCTGCCTCCCACCCTAGAACAAATAAAGAACAAATAAATGTGTAGGTTTAGATGCACAACTGCAAGGAGAGTGTTTGGATGGTAGTCTCCCTCCTGAACTTTGTATAAATTATCTCATGCATTAAAACCTTCAGGATCGTGCAGCCCCGTTTCCTATTACAGATGTATTACATCAGAAGTGGTACTTCACAGAGTATAAAAAGAAATTTGTATTCAATAACTAGTTTGCAACGTGGAGAAACAAGTATTTAGACCATTAAAAACCCAAAGTTGTAATCTTACTTAGTTGCCTAATAGTACAAAGGTTTTTACTTTGGATTATTCAACAGGGACAGTGCATGTTAATGGGCATCAGTATAAATATAGAAAAGGTGGACAAACCAGATTTGACCAAAACTGTTCATTTATGTCCTTACCCATCGGGCAGGTAACATCAAAATATACTAAATATAGTAAACATACAGATAGGCAAGGAAACACACACAGACAGGACAAACAATACAGCATACCAAGTTAAAAGTGACCACAGATATGGTTTGTCATACACCCCTGCTTAAGTTATGCCCTAAAAGTACAATCTATGCAGCGTTTCTTTATTATAACTGATAAACTATTTCAATATTTACTTCTCTTTACTGACAGCGCAGTGTGTCCAAACATCAAGTGCCTATGAGGCACCTAACCAAGCTGGCCCTATTGACACTCCCAACATCAGTTTTTTGTCAGTAAATTAATTGCAAGGCTGGGTAGTTAATCCAAATGTATTCAGCATTAAAATAAACGCCTAAAGCAGAAGTCCTTATAGAATAATGCACTGTATTGTTGAATCACAATTATTTATTCATTATTGTGTATATTACGTTGGTGTTGCAGCTGGAGATGATCAATTATTCATATTCTGCTGGGTAGCTTTATCTACAGTATATGTTTACAATCTGCAGAATAATAAGTAAGTAAAACTTTAAGATAAATCCTATGAAATAAAAGGATATACACTGTATGGACAAACTGTATTCAGCTATAGTTTATGGTGGTTGCGATTATGATATGCTTACATTTTTAAAAGCAGAATACACTAAAAAGGTTCATGCTAAATACTACGTTTTTACTTTGGATACTTATTATTTTTTTTTTTTTTTTTTTAAAAAACTTGCAGTAAATCTGCTGTTTTAAATGTTCCGCCTGCTTGACTTTGTAAAATTTCACTTCAGCTGCAAAGACAAACAAACGTCCCCACAAATAAGCATATTTTGTAGTTCTTTTGGTCGCTACTGTTTGAAAATGTTTCTGGGTTAATGCGGGTAACGGATAATTATGAGTGAACACTGGAGGGGGGGTGGCAGACAGGAAACAGGAATATATTTTCAGCAGCGGTGGCTTAAATTGAAAAACAACAACAACAACAACAACAAAAAAGAACAGCGGATTTCACCAATCACCTTCTAATGCTAATTCTTTGAGAATAGAAAAAACTAAACCTATTAACAAACCGACTACAACGGTAGAGAATATGCCTGTTCACATGTTTGACCTTATATTTCAAAGCGCTTATAGAAAACATAGTGGCTACTGCCTAGCACATATTGTTTCAACTTCCTTGTGCTAATTTTAACGAAAACGCCGTTAAATATTTTTATATAAGTAGCTTTTATCAAAATTCTACCCAGGCATATTTTCAGACTGCTTGAGACGCGTGGGTCCTTCCAGTTGTAGGCGCTCTTCCAAGCAAGCTGCAAAACACAAATCGATTGTTTATTTTGTGTTTGTTTACATTTTGCCGTGCGAATAAATGGCTTCGACTTTGCTGTCGCCCATGGTGGATTATTACAACGATGAAGAAGAACTTGATAGCGTGGATGACGACGACGATCGGAGTTTCAGGGGGAGAGACTCGGAAGAAGGTAACGAAATCAACAATATCTCCCGGATTGTCGGGCTCTGTCTAGTTGTTGGGTAAAACGGAAATGCGCGCTTATTGTACGAATTTAGATTTTTTTTTTTTCAACAATTTTTTTTCTCCATCGAGTGGCAACCTTTTTATTCATACAGCGTGGTATGCGTGACTGAAACACTGTAAGTTAAATTGTAATATATCGCTCCCACTTCAGTGCAGCCACACGTTAGTTAGCTTTCGAGCTACGTTTAGGAAAGATCCACAGTGCTACGAGCAAAGACTTCCCGGTCAAGAAATGTCTCAGAAGTAGTTGATGTGAGCTCGATAAGCAGAACAAACTGGGACAGCATTTTCATCGCTGGCACAAGATGAGGCATCACTAATAACACGCGTTTGTTTACACGCTGATTTGCTAGCCTTTCTTTTCTAATGTTATACACGAAACCCATAAACTGCAGCTAAAAACATCACTGACCACAGTGGCTTTGTGTCTGTAAAATTAAGCTACTTCGACTATTCGTTTTGTTTGTTTGTTTGTTTTTTTAATGTACGACAATCAAACGTTAATTAGCCAACTCGCTACGTAACGTTAGCGCCGAGCATTGACAGGTCGGCAGGAAGGCAGGCGAAATCCTGCGTGCTGTGTCCACTGCACTGCCCTGTTCACACACACTTCACCGAGGCAGGACGGATTGCAGGGAAAGGGAAAGAAAGACGAGAAGAGAGAAAGGCGATGACAACACTACAAGGTTAGCCAGTTTCCTGACATCGACCTCCCAAGCGAACAGCTGGACTTATTTTTTCCCCTCCGGATATGTTCGTATACGGCTAACCACGTAAGGCTAGAGTCGGGTTACCATCTTTAATCAGCAGGCGCAGCTAACTTGTGCTAGCACGTTAATGCTAACCGAAAATGAAGCTGCTGTGTCAGCTTGAAAGCCGACAGGGGCCTTAGTCAGTGCTTGTCTTGGCGTTTTAAGGTTAAGCCGGCTGATTTGTTTTCCTGTCAGACATATGTGCTTATAACTTGGTTCCCGAGCTTCTGACATCAGCCAGGTTTGGCGAAACATGTTAGCGTTGCTTCGAGAGAGTTGCCATTGGACTGGCAGCACTACCAAGTTAGCCGGGATCTGTATTGTAATTGCAGCATGCGAAAAGTGCTTAAAAGATATATCATCACTCTTTTTAAAAAAAATTTTATTAATGTCATTGCACTAAACGTAAAAGCCCAGTGACAGTTAAGCAGATGTACCCGCTTTAGTTTGGTTTAGCTGAGCATTTTCTGTTGTCGATCCAAGGATATGTAGAAGTATCAGCTGTTATCCTGGCATACGTGGGTTTCCCACTGTCTACAATCTCTGCCCAGGGCATTCCCAAGCAGGGTGTACACCATTACCTCATCGGTGCCACGCACGTACTTTCATCTGCAGATATCTCGGTGTGTGCATCAAGGTTGTTTTATTTTTTTGTTTTTTAATCTTACCCCTGTAAAACCTTACTGAAATGATCAAATTAAGTATTTAAAAAATATTTTTTTCCTAAATTTAGCTGAAGAAGTTTTTTGAGTTTTTTGAGTCATTTCTTTTCTCATCATCTCATTTTTTCCAGACACTGAGGATGCCAGTGAAACCGACCTTGCCAAGCATGATGAAGATGACTATGTGGAAATTAAGGAGCAGTAAGTTGCTTGCCAACTGTGGATCAGCAGTTTGAACCTTTGTTGGAAAATCATTTTTGCTGTTTAAAGTTTTAAGTTCCACCGCTGTTGTAAAGGCATTGGGCCTTCAACTGTTTGTTTCATTGCAGAATGTACCAAGACAAACTGGCCTCTCTGAAAAGACAGCTGCAGCAGTTACAAGAAGGTAATCACTTGGACTTATTTTCGCATGAATGGAGGTGTCAGGAATTATCCATATGTGAAGGACTAGTGCATTGTTATGTGAGGATGGGATTCATTTTGGCTGAATGTTTGTCAAGGGCACAGCCAAACCATTACTTATTAGTCATGGTGCTTTGTTAGGCATTACATCACCAGGCCAGACAAGCTGTTTAAAAGTGCTCTCCTGTCATTGGCTAAAAAGATTGCAGCGATGACAAATGGTCCTCTGCCATCATCAGCTCATTTTTATTGTTAAGACTGTCTGTTGTTTTACTATCTGATGCAAACTGCTGAGTTTGCTGTTGGAAGTACTGCCAAAAGGCCCTTACTGCTCATACTGATGACTGTGGAAACTGTAGAGTGATAGGTTGTGTTTTGCAATTCCAAAAGTAATTACAGTGTCAGTGCATTCTAGTCTAGACTGTGGGTGAGTACTGAGAGTAGAAGGTGTGGCAAAAAATGACTGCTGAGGTGTCCACAAAAATGGATGGTGTATTTTGATGGCGCCTTGCATTAGAATTCTCCTCACACTACATTAAAATCTAAATCCCATTTGTCTTTTCAGGCACACTGCAGGAGTATCAGAAGAGGATGAAGAAGTTGGACCAGCAGTACAAAGAGAGACTCCGAAATGCAGGCAAGAACACAAAGTGCTTTGCTTCTGATGCAGCCATGCCAACCAATGTTGGGCATGTTATTCAGATTTCAGGAAGCTTTCTGCTGTAGTTTGGCTTGTTTTATTCAGGGGGAAACAGGGCTGCAGACAACTGCAGCCCTGAAAACAAAAAACAAAAAGCTGAAAACAAAAATAGAAATAGCCGCTACCATGGCATTAAGAAGTGAAGTGTTGGTAATGAAAGTAAAAAGATTGAAGTCTTGACATGTTGACATGTGGTTGTCAGCAGGTACAAACTGCATGATAGCTGTGCAGAAAACCTCCCATTTGATGGTCACATTAACTGACAATGAGACAGATTCCTGGTAGGTCACAATCTTGTCTTGATTGGACTTTTGAACAGCAGTTCTTCCCACATTGACTTTAGGGAAGGTTGCCCAAGTATATTTAGCAACTTGGTCCCCTTGGTCTTGTTTTTGTTCCTCTCTACGGCTGGTATGCTGGCCAGGTTTCTGTTGTGGTGTCCTTGGAATCATTCAGTGGAGTTCAGAGTTTCAGCCACATTATGAGAGACTCACTGAGGAGACAGCTGATGGTATTTCTCAGTTATTTGTTATAAGATCTTTTAAAAAATTATTTGGTAGTTCTGTTGGTTTTATTTGGTCGCCTTCTTCTATAGTGGAAATACACACACCCATACATCCCAAACTTATAAGTCCATGTGGTGCACTTAACTGGATTGGATGGAGTGAAAGAACAGACTGTCTGCTCATTTAAACTTGCAGGATTGATGCTGAGCGATCTCTGTGTTTCCGACCTGTGCAGCTCTCACCGTTAGACTGCTTTAATTATACTGGATACTTTGTTTTTGTTGGCTCGTCCTGTTTGTGATCAGCGTTCTCTTTTGCTCGCTGTGTGCCAGAATTGAATGTACTCAGTTTTTTGCTGATCAGAATGACTGTTGATTTTGTTCAGAATGCAGTGCCAAAAAGGTGCTGGCGGTAGACTCATAATCACTGTAGTGGGAGACGGTAGCTATCTATATGTTCATGAATAATCAGTTAAACTCTGACTATAAAAATGACTAAAAGATAAAAGAGTTACTACATTTGCTAGAAGTTGTGTGGCATTTTATTGTGAGCTTCTGTTACTTTGTGGTCCTGTACTATGAGCATTCTCTTTTATGGTTTTTGAAGGCAATTAAATTGAATGCAGTGACCAGTTATGCTTTATCTCCCCATTCACAGATCTGTTTCTCCAGCTTGAGGTGAGCACAGCAGTGTCTCTAATTGACTGGTGTTGGTGTAAAATCAAAATCAGCCATTACGTTTGGGACAGTTCAAGGTATAAACATACCTTTCCTCCTCCTTTCTGTCTTTGTACCTTCTGCAGACAGAGCAGGTGGAAAGGAACTACATCAAGGAGAAGAAGGCTGCGGTGATGAAAGAGTTTGACGATAAAAAGGTTGAGCTTAAGGAAAACCTAATCGCAGAGCTGGAGGAGAAAAAGAAGATGATTGAGAACGAGAAATTAACAATGGAGCTGACAGGCGGTAAGAGAGCCAGAGCAGGATTATTAATCAGGGACTCGCTCAGCTAAAGAGAGATGGGGGTACAGGAGAGTGTGTGGGTGGCAGTATTTTTTTTTCTGTCTACATATTTAATATTAAGTTAGCAGATTCAACCTGAATTTTCAGATGCAGCTAGCATGTTGCTCTTTTCTTCTTCCCTCTTTTTTGTCTTTATGGTTTGTGTCATTTTACATTTATAGATTACAAAGGTTTGTGTTTGTTTGTTTTACTCTATTTGCATGATATTTGGATCAGTGTGTTATTTCTGCCATCCATAGACTCAATGGAGGTAAAGCCAATCATGACCAGGAAGCTGAGGCGACGGCCCAACGATCCGGTCCCGATACCAGACAAACGGCGAAAACCTGCACCGGATATCCTTCACATCAAACATTCTTTGTACTGGGAGTGTTTGTTAAGTTTCTTTAGGGTAGATAATAGATTATCTGTCTTCCTTAACTCTTCAAACCTCAGCTAAATTATTTGCTAACAGATGAGCAGATAATGGAAGATCTAAGAACACTTAATAAAGTGAGTGCTTCTTTATTTCTCCATGCAATCATGTTTCTTTGATAAATGATTTTATTTTGCTTATTTTTTTTTTTACCAATTCTTTGTTATAAATCTTTCCAACCCTGCTCTTTACAGCTGAAGTCACCAAAACGGCCGTGTATGTTTGGATTTTTGTAATGAACCTTTATTGAAACACAGATTTTACTGTCTTGCTGAGTTGGAGTATCAGATTAACACCTCTCAGACAGATGAGTCTCCCTCTGCTATGAGAAAGAGAGTGAATACACACATTTCCCAGAATGTTCCACATACACCACATATATTTTTACATTTAAATAAGGATTTTTTTTATTGCATTGATACTAATCAAGTATTTCTCCCTCCTTAGTGTCTCCCTCATCTCCAGAGCACGTCCCCTCCGCTCCCATGGAGAACCCCACCCAGCGTTACGAGGCCCGCATCGAGGATGGGAAACTTTATTATGACAAAAGATGGTGAATTTCAGGTTTTAATCTATCACATGATTGCAATTCATACACAGCTTCAGTACATCTTCACCACTAGATGGCCACATTGTTACGAGCTAGATGTTAGCTTGAGCTTCCAAAGCTATATTCCCACCGCTGGGATAGCAGCCTCGTTTTGTCGGGGCTGCTGAATATGTGCTTGGAGGCACTGTTAGAAATACATATTTGGAGAATATGTCAGCACAAGAATAAGAGTAAAAATTCCTGACTAGGCTCAGCCCCGTGCTCTTCCATTTCAGAGCTGAGTTGTGCATCAGACATGTCAGAACATAAGGTCATTTGAAGATGGGTAAAAATAATAGAATTCCATCCTATTAGCTGCTCGTACAGACAGTATTTTGAGAGGCGAGAGCTGTGTGGTATGTGCACTTTTCTTTCAAGGCAGTCTCATTTATTGATGGCTAAAGAAGACACCAGCTCCAGAAAGCCGTCTCAGAAAGCCACAGGGAGGCACATGCATCATTATTCTTCAGTGGGCCCTTAATAATAATACCTTCTGTCAGTCTCTTCCTCTAGGTTTGTTCTGTCCTCTAAGGTTGGAGCCATTAAAAATAACAGACTTTTTGGTTTGAATTTCCATTCCAATTATCTACTTAGTGCCTTCTCAGGAGGAATGTGGTTGATTCAGCTGGGTAAAATTATTTATAACACTCCCCTCCACTCTGCAGTTTCCTCATAACTGTAGTGGGATGTGTGTGTGTGTGTGTGTGTGTGTGTGTGTGTGTGTGTGTGTGTGTGGTGTGTGTGTGTGTGTGTGTGTGTGTGTGTGTGTGTGTGTGTGTGTGTGTTTATGCTGACAGGTACCACAAGAGTCAGGCCATCTACCTGGAGTCAAAAGACAACACAAAGATCAGCTGTGTCATCAGCACAGTCGGAACCAATGAGGTGGGTTTTAGCTCTCATCCCCAGCATCAGCACCTCATCCGGGTGCATACAGAACCGCCATTACTGCCTAAAAGATGAAGATTGTAATATTCTGTGCATATGTATATATATTTTTTTTCATTTCCATAAGAAGACCAGTTCATCGTTTCTGTAGTCAAAGTTCAACAACTCATATTCCTCTATGGCTTAAAGCTCAGTTGTTCTCCGAAAAAAGAAAAGCATTAAAAAGACATCAGTAAGACGCACTGTTGCACGGGGCAGCATGTTCCAGCATTACAGACTCCATGCCACATGTACTATCCTGCTGCTGTGAATAGTCACCAGGGCAATAAATGTTTATTGACAAACAGCTGAAAATGGTCCAAGTATATGATTCTGTTGGAGTAACATCTGTTAAAAAGTGTGGTGGCCAGCTGTTTCACGATATTACAAAACAATTTGGAGGAAAAAACAAAACAACATTAGAGAACAGTTGTGCAGCAGTTGTGCTTCTGTGTGTCTATAAGCACATTACGAGCTTCAAAGTTCTGCCAGGGATCAGCTCAGCTGTTTTTGTTTATTGTATTGATTTCTGATTGCACTTGTGCACATCTAGTTCAGTTTAGTAGAACTATAACCCCTTCAGTCACGATTCTGGAATTTTGGTGGGAAAGAATGAATCTTCTTCCTGCATCATCTACAATTTATAACTATAGAAAGGGATGTACACAATCGTGTGTGCGGTAACTGGAGGGGATAAAGGACAGTCACGGTAAAAAAGTACATATCAAGATATGGATGTATGGACATAATAAAATGATCTGGTCCCTTGAAATGAGGTAAATACCCCAATAACCTTAATTGTTTTCTGTATGACTTTCAGTCTCTCTCATTGTTGTGGAGGAATTTTTGCCCACTCGTCTTTACAACATCGCGTCATTTCATTGAGGTTTGTGGGCATTTGTTGATGACCAGCTCTTTTAAGGTCCCACCTCAGCATTTCAGTCAGGCTGAGGTCTGGACTCTCAAAAAGAAAAGAATCAGTGTTGCAATGATCCAGTCCTGTTGTAGATTTATTGGTGTGCTTGGGATCATTGTCCTGTTCGCAACCCAATTTGAGAAAAGCGTTAGTTGTCAGATGACCTCACATTTGACTCTACAATACTTTGGTATACAGAGGAGTTCACAGTTGACAGAATGACTGCAGGGTGTCCAGGTCCTGTGGCTGCAAAGCAGAGTCTTAGAAGGAGCTCTTGGGTCTTTGATGCTCTGCTTTTGGTGTGATTTTGCTGGGATGTCCACTCTGAGAAGACTGTCAGCTGTTTCGAATGGTTTCCGCTTGTGAATAATCTTTTGCATTGTAGAATGATGGACTCAAGATTGTTTGGAAATGGCCATAACACCTCTCAACAACAGTTCTGATTGCTCCCATTGCTGATGCCTTCCCTCCCTGGCATTGTTAAAACACTCCTGCATGCAGCAGACCTGCAAACTGCCGATGTTTTTATAGAGGTGCTCACACTTGCTGATGCTCAGTTAATCAAGTGCATTTGCACCACCTGGCTGCTACTTATCCTCTTAATTCCTATTGAAGCAGTAAGAGCACATTTAGCTTTTCACAAAATGCTAAATGTGCTCTAATTTTTGTTTAAATTACACGGCGTAATACGCCACGCTTTGTTCATCAGGGGTTGTATTTACCTCATTTTGAGACCTGATAGAGCAGATTATTCTTATTATGAAAGAGTGTGTACTTTCTTTTTACTGTGATTGTAGTTCATCCATTAAGAACCAGGTGAACCAGGTACAATTAACTACAGTTTTACCTTTTCAGCTACCCTTTATGTTCACTTATGATACACAAACCCATTCATCGCTGGTTCTCCCTCTGGTACAGCCTACGTTACTTGTTGTCATGCTTGATGTCTCACATTAACCAAGTGCAACATTAAAGCCTGAGCGGCAGAATGAAAACAGATCAGCAACTGATTTATTTTGCAGATCTGACTCATTTTTGACTTGGACAGAAAACTGTGCGTTTAATTTATTAGAGTTGCATATGTATAAGAAAGCAGTTTTCCTCTATTGAGGTTGTTCTGTGTTTCCCAGATTTGGGTGAGAAAGACGAGCGACAGTACAAAGATGAGGATCTACCTGGGGCAGCTGCAGAGGGGAGCGTTCGTCATTCGCCGGCGGTCGGCTGCGTGAAACATTACCCCGCCCGACCCCATCTGTGCATCCATCCATCCAGTTTTTTAGTTTAACATGTGGCCTCATATTCATATTTCAGATTCTCATAAACACAACACAAACATGCACACGAGGTCTTCTTTGGCCATGAACATCTCGTCCAGTTTTCCCCCATTAACCAAATGCTGCTGCAGTAAAAGTGGCCATATGTCCAACTGTTCTCCAGCATTCTGTTTGTCACTGTGTGGCATGCATGTTAAACTGGTTTGTGGTCACAAAGGAGAGTTTTGATCACAAACCTTTTCAAACCTAAAGCAGTCTCATTTACATTTATCATTAAGTTATTTTTCTCCAGCAGCTTCCTTTTTGAACAGCAGAACTGGCGACGTATTGAAGTAAATGCTGAATAACAGCCGAGGAGCTGGTTCTGCTTCCACTCAGTACTTTATACAGGAAGTCATGCCATTTTCAAGAATATGCCTTTTTCAGTATCGTTATGGAATAAAAGTTTCTTGTTATGCTGATGTTTGTGTGTTTGTTTTTTTAATTGACAACCTTTAATTTCTTATTTGAGAGAAATGGATTTTGTGATTTGTGACCTCCGTATGTGAAACACCTGGATCAGCTGACCAGTTATTTGCATTTGGAGCATTAAGCTGACTCATGTTTTGTACTGTGTTCCATTCTATTAAAATGTTTTCTGCTTATTTTCAAGCTTCTTATTTTTTTTTAAATGTGTTAAGAAGTACACCAAACCACAGGTTTGCTGAAACATAAGCAGGCTCATAATCTATGAAAAACATCAACACAGACTCTTGCATGTGGCTCATTAGGACACTTCCTTGGTTAACACACAGGCCTGTATTGATTGCTAGCATATATTTCTGTGACTTGTTGAGCTTCAAATGTGGTAACAGTTGGTATACTTTGAGTACATGGTGATGAACATTCAGGTCATTTTATACATGGACCCCCATTACTGTCATTATACATGCTATTTATACCAGCTCTTTATGGAATTTATCCTGTCTGAAACAGTGCCCATCTATTTCTCCAGCCCCTAAAGGACCCTTTTTCTTCTGAATGGGTGCCCCTCGTGTTTTCTGCGAACAGAACCAAAGAACTTCGAAATACTTGAGAACTCTGGACTTCCAGTTTCACAGTGCAGTGGAAACATTTTGAGAGAGCCCTGCTGGAGGCAGAAAAGGGCACAACAGTGTTTTTTATACTCTAAGTATGGCTGCAGCGGCACGGCTGCCTCCCCAGTCTGGACCCTCAAGTGTTTTGTACTCACACACACACGCGTTAGTAAAACAAAGGTCTTGAGTCCAAAGAATCTTCTGTTGTATCTTACTGAAGAAAGCAAAGTACGAAACAAAGGAAATCTCGACCTTTCTAATTTAACTGAATTTACCGCATAGTACAGTGTAGTGTAGGTTGAAAACTGTGTTGCTCTAGGGTCCAGTGACTTCCGGTGCCCTTTCCTAATTTCCTACCAGTATACAAAACCTCATAAACAACAAATTATTCTACAGATTAGTCACCGCTTAACAATCCCATTGCAAACAGAATTACTTGTATCTACCAAATTTGTATTTCCAAATGTACACTACTATTTCAAAAAAATGGCTACAACAATAAGTATTAGTCCTAATAATGCTGCCTGATAGAAAGGTTATACAGGTAACCTTGTGCAGATAAACCAACCTGGAAGGTAGCCCATTAAAAAAGCAATTATGAAAAATAGTGCTATATAGATGGACCATATGTATCGACAACAAAGATATCTGCAGATTAGATCTGTTATACGAGAAATAATTCTCAAAAATCTCTCCTGACACATTGTAACTATGAAATTATGGATTTGTAGCTGCCCTTGCGATATTACAATAGTTGATATAATGAAATAAAAAATCACTAAAAATATTTAAAAAGAAGATGGATGAATCAAGCTTTCCTCACTATAACGCGCATCTTCGTGGATGGACATCTTGCATAGGTGGCTCTACCTGATACAGCCACATATGTTTGTTTAATTTTTTTTAAATGTATTCTTCCATATAATGCTTAAATATGTAAATACACACTGTTAAAGTTTTGAAAGCCTTGGCTACAAGATTGACATCATCAGCAAATTACATAGGTTGGGTTAGGTAAAAAATGCATCCAGAATTAGATATGCTTTGATGCAAATTTTATTGATTATTCTTTTTTTCAGACTGTGGCTGACAAATGAAATATTCCAACAGAGAATACATGGAAATAAAAATAAAATCCATTACTATGTGAGAAATTAGGAAAATAAAAAAAAACAGTCTTTTACAGTAAAGAACAAAAATCTATAGTAGGCCTATTCTATAAGAGTATAAGAGATAGCCACAAGTGATACACTTCTGTCTTTTCTAGTCTCTTCTTTCTTGAAGAATGGGCCACATGGCCTCATCCACATCACAGTCAATATTCTCTCGTCCAATGCACCGAGGGAAAAATCGTCTAGCATGCCCGATCCATCCTTGACATGCCTCTGCATCTATATCTTGGGCAGCAGCAGTCATTGCATTGAGCAAGGGCATCTGTTCATAGGGACGGTGATCATATACCTTCCATCTCCATGCACTAAAGAATTCCTCTATGGGATTTAAAAATGGAGAGTATGGAGGAAGGAATTGTACCATCATCCGAGGGTGCACTGCAAACCACTCATTCACACACGAGGGTGGAACGCCACATTGTCCCAGATAATCACGAACAGTGGCATGCCAGGCCTCTCTCCTGAGGCAGGATCAGGATGTCATGAAGGGCATTCAGGAATGCTACGAGACGCTCGGTGTTGTATGGGCCAATGGTAGGGATATGGCACAGGACGGCATCATTGGAGATGGCAGCACACACAGTTATGTTTGTGCCCCTCTGCCCTGGAACAGTAATAGTGGCCCTATGCCCAATGAGGTTCCTTCCACGTCTCCTTACTTTACAAAGATTGAAACCGGCTTCATCAACATAAATGAAGACATGATGTGCCCCCTCAGCTTCAAGCTCCATTATTCGTTAAAGAATGAAAAGGCAAAATACAATTACGTCAAAGTGACTCCAGTTCATTCTACAGTAACTGCATGATATGACAAGGCATAAGAGTATAGTACTGTTGTGTTTCCTTACCTCCACATATTGGCATCTGGGCTCCTTCACAGCTTCAGAGTTCCTCTGAAATGGAACTCTATAGAGCTGTTTCATGGCCATATGTTCCTTCTGAGGACACGGTCAATTGTGGCCTCGCTCACAGCATGGATGTTCCTGAATACTCCCTGATCAGCAATCACTGCTGCTCTGATTTCACACAGGCTAATGTCATTATTTGCCAGAACCATGTTGACAATGGCTGCCTCCTGCTCGGCATTAAAATTCTCCCTCTACCACCACCGACTGGCAGCCTTTCAATTCTATAAAGAATATATGAAATGTGGAAAAAATTACATGAATTACTGTATATCACTGCAGATATTTCCGTATATACTGTATAGCACAGTACCTGTTCTCCTGTTGAAAAACTCTAACAATGGATGCAACAGTGTTTCTGTTTAGAGCAGGTTGGACTCTTTGTCCAGCCTCTTGAAGTGAAAGGCCATGATTTACGACATGATCAATCACAGTTGCCCGAATTTCATCTGTAACTTGAGCCCTTCCAGCTATACCTCCACCTCGCACATGCACTCCTCTTCCTCTGACCCCTCTACCTCTTACTCTCACTCTACCTCTCATCTGCCTTAGACCTCCTCGATGATCCATGCTTGCAAAGAACAACACAGGCCTGCAGACTGATTGCAAACTGAAACATTCTGTGAAGAAGTGTCAAACAGGTGCTTTCAGTGATTTCATACTGATCAGGGAGTTTCTAAGAGCTCGGAGCATATGGTTTCTGTTCTGTAACCACAGCTAAAACAATGGAGTTTGGACTTCTTGAATGACATCTGCATTAACTATTTTGCAAAAGGGTGAGAAAACTGGTGTCAATCCGATGAGAATGGGTTAACACATTTGCAAGAGGTGTCTTTTGCTCTGCTGAGATGGTGATGATGAAGACTGAGAGGTTCCCAGTTTCTTCAAACAGGTCAAAGCAATCAATAAAAACTGTAATGAACTATACAACTATACGCTTTTTATATTCTCTGAGATGTAGAAGAAGAAGAAGAAGAAGAAGAAACAGCCTTTATTGTCCCACAGAGGGGAAATTTGGGTGTAACAGCAGCCGCAGTTATTATATCTTTATTTATATTTATAATAACTGCGGCGGCTGTTACACCCAAATTTCCCCTCTGTGGGACAATAAAGGCTGTTTCTCTTCTTCTTCTTCTTCTACATCTCAGAGAATATAAAAGCATCGGTGTGCTTTGTTCTACCTCCAGTAGGTGGAATGCTGGGAGCCTTTCCACTGCACTAGGACTCACTAGGACTCTACAGACTGAATGGGTCCAATGGGACTGTAATAGATTCCTTTGTCTTGGTGCTGGGGACGTCACAGCACCACAGGCCACTTAACGAAATCCACCATTTTGATTTCACGCATGAAATGAGCAGCAGCAGCAGAGAATTTCTAACAACAGACACCTAATAGCTGTCACTGTGGAGCAACACCACCAGCTGCTTCCTTTACACAAGTACATTCTGTTCTGATTTTATTACACGTTCAACCTCTCTTGTAAGTCATTGTTTCCTGTTTTAAATCCTTAACTATCCAATAGCATGCATTAAGATGCTGCAACGAAATATGAAAGGATATTAGTGTCATTTTATTTCAGTTCTGGCATGCAAAGAAGTTTCTCATGCTGAATGTGACTGTCTGCCTCAGCATGTCTGAGAGAAGCTGAAGAGCGCTGTAGAGGCATGTAGTGTTTTTCTTATGGTTATTAGGAGTGACCTCTGTCACGTGTAAGTAGTTTTTGATCTACTGATCGTAGCTGTGTTAATATTCCACTCACTGTAGACAGAAACCCCAGGGGATCATGGACCATTTAAAAGTTTTAACATGTATAATAATAAATTATTCATTAAGTAAAGCCAAGCATTGAATTACTGTTTATTCTTCCAAGTCAGCCAAGTCAGTGTCCAAATCATCTGTGCATTTTTTTCTCCACATCAACTTGCCATTGTATCCAATAATCAATGTGACCGTGTCACCTCCCAGTTCCAGTCCTCTCACAGAGCATCTCTCAGCCATCCCTCCACTTGTAAACAGCTGAATTATTGGCATTCAGCACAGGTCTCCTCTAGCTGAGGCAGTCTGCCTTTTCCCTCTTGTGTGTCCTATCGCTTTAACCGGATGGCATGTTTCACTTTGCCTGACTTAATGACACTGCTGACAAGGAGGGCAATTACGGTTTTGCCATGCTGCACAAAATGCAAGGCTCATCTGAAAAGGCTTGTTGTCCACAAGCCCGTCAGGTGTGATTGCTCAGTCTCTTGCGAGGACATGAAATGAGCTGATAGTGAATGTGATGCCTGTCTGCTCCCTTTATTGCACTGCATGTCTGACTTTTGGTTAAAGCCACAATAACATGCACTCTGGCACTTAATGTGAGATTTACAGGGTTTGGATTTCTTGTAGGTTTGCATCACAGTCAGCTCACTTAACTTATCAGGGAGCGGGGGCAGAGGGGTGGTCAGGGATTTGAGCTCTTTTCATAGCCTTCTTGCTGGATTTGACAATTCCCATAGTTTACTTTCAAACATTTGTTTCGGTGTCTCACTGTGGGAATATGCAGAGTCCCATGTTGCCAAATAAGCTAATCTGAACAAATGACTGTTATCCTAGGAGGTCCCATGTGGGCCCACACTCAAGACAGTGTGAGCCAGAGATGGTGCACTGACACCCAACATATAAAACCTTGTAAAGGTGAAGCCCGGCTCGCTGCTGTGCATATTTCTTCCATAGACACGCACCTAAAGAGAGCCCAAGAGGTTGTGCTTTGTGGTCATTCGTCAAGTGGAATGAGCACAAAGCCCCACAGGGGCTGCAGACCCTGCTGGAGCAGGCCATCTCAAATGCCTCCACAGTTCATCAGCAATTGTCCTCAGAAGCCTCTATACCATCACTCTGTACTGGTTGGCAATTGTGATGTTTGTGTCATGGAGGGGGCACCCTCTTCCTACAGAAGGGGTTAACACATCATTCAAATTCCTTTTATTGCTTTACTCAGACAGCCCATTTTCTTGAGCAAGCTAACATCTTTTTCCATCATTTTCCACTCGCCTACTCTTCACCATAGAGCCAGGTGGAGAGTGTGTTAGCTGCCACCGCACACCAAGCACAACAGCTATAGCAGACCAAGCTAACTGCCACGAAGCACAAGCGTTAGCCAGGTCACTCTTGCTCACCACAGCTACCTGAGCCACTTATCTCTTTTAGCATCAGGTATCATGGCAGACTGCAAACAGCCACCCTGTGGTTGCAAAATCTCAGGGGCCTCAGGCTGCATCGTGCCCAAGTAGCTATTTCTGCCCTGGGTTCATATGAACAAACCCAGAAAAGCCTTTTGTTGCAGGCTAGTCCACCAGGAGCTCAGTGATTCTGTCAAAGGAGTGTCTCTTGTTTGAAGAGGACGACAACGCTTTATTTGGCTCCATTCAATGCAAGGAGGACATTGAACACCTCGTCACTCTTGCTAGCGCAGGGTTGCAGGGCCAGGCAACTGCAAACTCTGATGCCAGTGAGCCATGGGAAGAGCTAAGCATTGCTATGGACCAGTGTCTCCACCTTACTAGAGCAGCAGTGCATGTAGCTGGGACAGCTGTCAGCATCATCGTCCTGTAGGTGAGGGCAAGATGGCTGAATTTGTTAGGGCTCATGGATAGGCAGAAACGTTACATCCTAGATGAGGGTATCTACCTTTCCGGCCTTTTTGGCACTGCCATTGCCAATGTGCAAATTCACTGTGAAGAGAAAGACAGAGAGGCCCTGCAGCTGTGCCTTCCTAGGAAGACCTGGGTTGGGCCCCCACCTCCATCTATTTAGCACACATTTGTCCAGGTCATTGACCACCTGGCCAGTGTACCAACATTCAAATCCCTTGTCGCCCAGCTCCACGGGCAGCACTTCAAGGTCTGCCTGGATCACAAAACCTTAAGACCCACTGGTCTAGGAAAAACCTCCCACCTACCCCACCAGCAGCTGGACAACAAGAAGAATCAGACGGCCTAGCATCCCCGGAGGGGAAATCAGTGCCGAACCACTCTGGGCTCAGTGTTTCAGAGCCTGCTCAGAGCAGAGAAGCACGTTCTGCCTCCTTCTTACAGCATCTAGGATCCAAGTTAGAACTTGCAGCGTTGGGTTGTGAGGACATTAGATAGAGACTATCGCGTACAGTTTTGACCACCTGTCCCAAATTTTACAGAGTAATTTTCTCTTTTGCAAAAAGGAAATCAGCCTGGATTCTGCAGGAGGAAATACAGTAGAAATCATCTAAATCAGATTCAAATGGACCATCGAATTTTATCTGACTTGTAAAAAAATCCTTCTTATGTGTAAGTCGGATGAAATCAGATTCTTCAAAATATCAGACAGAGTTTGGGGTCTAATATCAAATTTTGCAGCAATGGCTTTCTGCTTCATCTCTGGATTTGCTTCCACAAATTTTATAATCTCATATTCTTGCTCGTAAGTGGGAGTTTGTAGCTTACGCTTGACTCCATGATTGTCTCTGGTGAGATGATCCGATTCACCCAGTGCAGCCAATCCAGACCTCACATGACTGTCTAGACACTCATGTGCTCTCCAGGTGTTATTAGTGTGTGTAGTTATGCATGAATGAGCTGATACATGGAGTTTGTGTAGATCGGAGATATTGGAATTGGGTGTGACAGGAGCTGAGAAGGGCTTTAGCACTGAGCTCATCCGACTTATGTCATCACATTTAATTGGAAATGCATTACAATAGGACCAGAATTTTCATCCGAGGTAGGCAAAAATCCAACTTGTATGATCCAATTTAGGTGATGATTTTTATTGGAATTAACATTGGGAAAATCGGGACCTGCAGAAGCCATCCGACTTGAGCGAAATCTAAATTGTGCGACTTCAAACTTTTACTGTATCTTCCCTACTGTTAAAGGAAGCAGTATGAGAAATACCTCAAGAGCAGAGTCAATGCAGCTTTAATTCAAAGAAGAGAATAGGGGGGCTGTGTCCAATACAGAACCTGTGTGCACTAAATCAGGATCTCAAGCCATAAAATTTCAGGATGCTGACAAATGCCTCTGTTGTGTTCAGAGCACCCAGGTGATTGCTTCACATCAATAGGCCTGAAGGATGCATATTTTCATATACCTATTTGCCCATCTCACAGGAAATTCCTGTGATTTGTATTTCAGGGCAGTATGTTTGAGTACCTAGTTCTACCCTTCAGTCTATATTTGTGAAATGTAATGAGGTGGCCATTGCCCCGATAAGAGAAAGGGCATTTGGAGAGCATCATAGAGAACTGCTGCTGCTGTCAGAGTCAGAAATGATAGGAAGGGTGACAGTGATGGCTCTGGGTTTCACCATAAACTACAAAAAGAGTGCCCTGGTGCCAACCAGTGTTGTTTTTTCATAAGAATATCTCTAAATTCCACCTCATACAGATCACGTCTCTCCACAGACAGAATGGGGAAAAATGTTGTTGCATGTAAGCATGTTTCAGGTGGGGAGATATATCAGATTCAGACCATGTCTGTAGATGCTGGGATTAATGGCATCTTCACTGGTGGTGATTCTACTAGGCAGACTACATGGGTTGGGCTGCATCTCTGAAACTGTGTCGAAAGCACCACACCCACCGTCATATCAGAGTGACAGCAGACTGTGCTGTTCCCAGTGACACTGGGGGTGTCACTGGGGTGTACTTTATGCGTTCCCTCTGCAGGCCTAACAATGATACTGATCGCCCCAAGATGAGTGAGGTCCTCTTGGTTAATGGAGATTGTGCCCCTTTGTGGAGCCAATGGTGGCTTCGTCCTCTGTGTCGAGTCTTCCAGGGGAGGGGAGAGATTTTTCAGTCTCACCCAGAGCGCCTTGCCTTTTGGGCTTTGCCCATGAGAGATTGAGTCTGAGTACAAAAGAACTCCAAGCTGTCATAGCTACTATTCAGAATCATCCCAGAAGATCATTGCATGAAATAGGTGCAGGGTATTTGAGGAGTGGTGCAAGAAATCTCACATTCTCTCCTTTTGGTGCTCTGTGACAGCGATTCTCTTTTTTTTTCCAAGAGCTTTTGGACAAAGCCGAGCCCTTTATCTAGCAGCCACTGCAGTCATGTGGGCTTCAGAGATGGTTTGATGAGTCCGGTGAATCTGGTGAGTCTGTTGTTTTATGAAAGCACGACGGTTCTGCCCAGTGTCCAAACTGCAGACCCTGATTTCACAGCCACCATTTGAACCACTAGGCCAAGTGGACATAAAAAAAAAAATGTCTTTAAAGACAATGCAGCTGCTCGCTCTCACTTTACTGAAACATGTCATCAATATTCATGCACTGTTGGCTTTGTGCTCATTCTACTAGAGGAATGGCAGCCTCCTGGCTCTCTTTAGGGGTGTCTCCATGAAAGTAGAGTATATCTTGAGCAGCTAGCTGGGCTTCACCTTTGACCTTTGCAAGGTTTTATAAGTTGGATGTCACTGCAACATCTCTGGTTCACACTGCCTTGAGTGTTGGCCCACATGGGGCCTCCTAGGATAACAGTCATTTGTTCAGATGAGCTTATCTGGTAATATGGGAGTCTACATATCCCCATAATGAGACACCAAAATTAACGAGAAAGAGAACTTCAGGTTACTTATGTCATAACCACTGTTATTGATAACATGGGTAAGGTATCTCACCAGATCACCCTCCTCGTATAAAGCAAAGAAGAGGTGAGCATATCTTGAATGATGATTGATGTTGCATTAACCCTTTTACAGGGAAGAGGGTGGCACCTGTAAGTCTCACAACTGGCTGGCTGTTGTAAAACAGAGGCTTCAGAGGACAATGCTGAGCAATGTGATACATGACTCTCCATAGTGCGACGTCTCACTCATGTTATTAGAGAACAAGGGGTATGAGAAAAGTAACCTCAAGTTTCAGTGCGTGTTGATCTGCAGATATTGACTTTAGATATGATTCCCAGTGCCTGCAAACTCTGAATAAACCTCTTACTGCAGTCTGGTTAAGTGATGGAACTTTTAGTGTCTGTTAGTTACAGAAACTGTTGATTTAATGACTTAAATAAGCTACAAATAATCTACAGTAATCACCATATTAACACCTACGGCTTAAAATGACCTAGTTTCCAATGTATTACATTTAAAAAATGTGATTGATAGTCTGCGATTGCCATTCAGAGTACACCTCCTTGAATCCAGTGTCTTACTTGCACATATTACACATGCATTCAGTGTTACATAGATTTCACACTTAAGTGGTGAGTTGAGGATTCATTTCTCTACCTTATATCTTCATATTTAACCAAGCAGCAGCTCTTACCCTCCCTTGTCCACATCTGTGCCTTTCAAATTGCTCATATCTTGCTTTCTGGGAATGTATCAGTCTCAAGCTTTTACTTCAGGTGGCTGTTTTTACTGTTTAAAATCAATATGCTGAGTAAGCAGAGGAACAAGTGGGCGCACCTAAACATGTATACAGTTCTCTGGTGATGGATCTGTTTTCCTCAGGCTCCCTGTCTATTCACCAGAGTGTGTAAAACACCTGCTGACACTCACCATGCACAAAACAAAAGGATCACCATCCTTCCAGAAGCCTATGTCTCATCCAGAAGCCATTACAGCACTCTGGCTGTGGTTAGGATTTGTTGGTAAGTCTCTCTGGAGCTGTTACACTCTTTGGTTGCTATTGCGTGTACCTATGCATGAAAATTCACCCAGGGCATCAACACAAAATCATCCTCGCAATCTCCCACCAGCCCCAGCTCCAGCACCAAATTCCCTCTTTCATCCTCTTCCTCCTAATTTGAGTATTTGCTCCACTGCATGTTAGCACTGTGATACATGACTACAGGGAGGAGAGCTTCAGCTCGCTCTGCACTATCTGGTGGGAACTGAGTAGGATCCAGGCAGACTTAGAATTGCCTCCAGCGCTCAGAGGAAAGGATGGTAGATCCTCAACAACCCTGTGCATATGTGTGTCTGTGAGTGTGCGTCTGTGTCTGTTCCTCCAGTTTATCACTCTCCTGCAGGTCTGCAGTGGGAGAGAAATTCATTTACAGTACAAGCTTCTCATTTGACTGTTGATATTTGACTCCAGGTTATGGAATAGAGTTGGAGCCTCACTGCATTTGACAATATTATTCATTTTAAACACCTAGCAGCTGTTTGCTCATTTGAAAATTAGGTGATCTGTTTGTTTTATACTTAGTACAATTATTTTATAAATATGACTCTTTTGCCAGAAGTACTGTTAGACACTGTGTGTTTGTTTGCTTATTGTAGTCAGGAAAAGTTGGGCTTGTATGAAATTAAACTGGGAATCTTTTTCCCCACACAGCCCTTCGTTAGTGATGATAGTCTCATTGTCATCGTTTATGTTTAGCATTCCTGGCGCGTGCGATATGTCTGCAGCCGCTCCTCTAGTTTTGACAGTGTTGACTATCAGAGGCTGAGATCAGATATTTACTAAGTGAACATCGCAAAGGAAATTACTGAACTGAAAACACAGTGTAGCAACTTATACATTTAATAAAGCACAATTAGCTACAATTTAATCAGTTTAGTTTAACTTCAGGAAACTTTCACATATGATTAAATACAAAGCATAGTTTACAAATTATACTGTGATTTGTTTTTAGGCACATTAAACTACTGAAAACCACGGGACAGTGCTCTTACTATGTTTAAATGCAGGACTTTTTACTTATAATGGATTATTTTTAAACACATACACTGATACTGTCATGGTCCTGGGCCGGTGGTCCAGTGTTCTTTTTGTGAAGTTCGTTTGTTGTATTTTGTAGTTGTGTTATCTTAGATTTCCTTACAGTTTAGATCCTCAGTTTGTTATTGTTAGGTGTTCTGTTATTAGTTATTTGTATGTTTTTCTGGTTTCCTGTGTCCCTGTGTGTCTTGGCCCTTCTGTGTTTCCTTCCCTTCCCTTGGTTTCCTCGTGTGGCGTTCAGGTTCCTCTCCCGTTGCTTTAGAGTTTAGTTCTCCTGTGTCTTCCCTTAGCGTTCCTCCCCTGTGTTGTGGAGTCTCTTGTGTCAGTCTTCCCCATGTTGTCAGCCTGTGTGTTCAAGTAGGTGTCTGTTTAGATTCCTTTCGTGTGTCAAGTCTGCATGTGTGTCATGGCTGGTCACTTCCTGTTTTATTTTGACAGTCTCGTGTTCCTTGTACTTTGTGTTTAGTTTTGCTTCCTCTGTGTTATTAGTTTCATTTGTTTCACCTGTTGTTTCCACTTGCCATAATTACCTGATGTGTATTTAAGCCTCAGTTTTCTTCTGTCCGTTGTTGCGTTGTCGTTGGTGTTTCTCCCTCCCTGCTGTGTGTGTCCCTGTTTAGTTTTCCACTTGTTCTCCTGGGCTTGTTTTGTGTTTTTTCGGCCTTGTTTGGGATTTTGTTGTGTTTTTGTTTATTGTAACTTGTGAGCCTCCAGCAAATAAAGCTGTTTAGAATTAAGCTCCAGTTCACGCTTCCTGCGTTCGGGTCCTACCCTTCCCACCGCACAGCCTAACCGTTACAGTTACTTTATTTCAGTAGTTTAGGTCGATTCTTTAAGTACATTTCAAAGGGAAATATTGTAATTTTTACTTCCCTGCTTTGTGATTTTTTTTTATATTCATCAGTATGTAAAATACAAAGCATACCACAAACTGACACATAATACTTAATGACAAATATGACAAAGCAATGACACTCTCTTTATAAAGGAGAGTAAGGAACGTCCTGAGCTGCTCGGAGGCCTTCGTCACACTACGTTCATAGTCATCAAAGCTGGATGAGTGCAGAACATTAAAACAGCAAAAGCCAGAACAGGTAGTTCATGCAAAACTGACAGGAAATCCCCATGTGGGAGTTTACCAGCTACAAGATGCAGACAAGTGCTGACGTGGCCATAATCACTTTAAAGAAATCCCCTTTGTTTGGCTTTAAATTACTTAAGCAGCTCAGCCAGAAAGTAGCAATGAAACAAGACCAGAAAGACAGAAAAGATCGAGGTTATATTATTTGGTCATCCACACTCAGCTGCATGTTATTGATTTAAAATGTAGACTGGACAAACATCAGTTTTGTCCAACTTCCAGTGATTTCATAGATCAGATCACGTCTGTTAAAGACCGACAGGTAAGCATTCATGCTTTTTCTCATCTAGAAAACAGCAACTATTTTTACTGTTGTATGTTTTCAGCACATACTGGATTTGCAGCTGGTCCAAAATCTGCAGGCTGCCTGTTACTGGGAGCTGCTTTTATTCCCTTTGATCTCATTTAACTGGCTGCATTCTTGTTTAGAATAAAAGGTTTTATTTGTTTTTATATCCTTCATATCTAGCTGAACTTTGGGGGATATCGCTTAGAGAGATGGTCCTGGTGGTCCTTAAATTCTAGTTAAAAATGAAAAGGATTCTGCAGGATCACCTTCCACCTTAGAGCTTTGGGGCAAACTTCCCTTCACTGGCTCCTTTTAGATTCACACTTAAGAGCCATTTATTGTTTATTTTTATCTTAATAATAAGGTAGAAATTATGTAATTATTTCATATACCTACTATTAAGATTGCCAGGTTGTCTATTTACCCTGTCTGCTCACTGTCTTTCTACCAGTTGTGAAGCACTAAGGTTCAGTATTTTGAAATATTCTCTATAATTAAATTTGATTAGATCAGCTTAGCGGCTGATTCTGGCCTTTGAAGATAGTTCCAGCACATCTCCAACCAGTCAGCATCTCTCTGTTACCACAGAGTCACACCCTCAGTTTTACACGACTAATTTAACAGGTGAGAGACTGATGAAAAGTTCAGGAAGCAAAGGAAAGCGTGTGATACACCCTGCAACATGAAAATGTAAGTGTGATGTAATATGTGTTTTTTGGTGTTGTGTGTCATACCTTTTTAAACTGATGTTAAGAGCGAGAAACTCCTGGAGACAACAAAAAGCTGGTATGTAAGGACGGTTTAAGGTCGCCTTGAGTTTTTGCTAGTTCAAGGTTACTGCATGTTTGGAGACTCAGCGATTGTATGGATGTGAAATCATTTCTGACACCATTTTTTTTCTATCCCATATTCTCCTCAGAGCAACCTTGTGAACGGATGCTATTACAGCACGCCTAATAACAGCTTCTCGGCTCCAAGCAACAACCTTCAAACTGACTTTGACATTCAGATAGAAAAGCGGGATCACTCTTCCACTGATGAGATTTGTTTAAAAAATAATATTCCATCTATACACAAGGTCCCTAAAGGAGCTGAAACCTTGTTCCCTCTGTAACCTCTCTACAGGCATTTCAGCTTTCTTTACAATTTATTCAGAAGATTCAAAAGTACAGGAAAGCATGGAAGCTGTTATAGACCAATTGATAGAACTCACTGTTATCTGTAAATAACAAGGTATATAATAGTTTTTCATGCAATTTTTGCATTCAGGGCTTCCTCAAGGTGGCTCCATCACATCAAGTGAGGGCCTCACCTTGAAAAGATGGATCTCGTCTTGCCTTGTAGGAGGCAGGTAAGCATATGGAGGAGGGTGGCGACGTACAATTCATCTCCCTTTTGAATGGGTTTTTATTTTGCTGCAGCACTCTGCAAGAAAGCAGAACAGGCGCCGCATCCATATAAGTTTCTTTCTTTCTTTCTTTCTTCTTTCTTTCTTTCTTTCTTTCTTCTTTCTTTCTTCTTTGTCTTTCTTTCTTTCTTTTCTTTCTTTCTTTCTTCTTTCTTTCTTTCTTTTTTTCCTTTCTTTCTTTCTTTCTTTTCTTTCTGTCTTTCTTCCTTTCTCTTTCTTTCTTTCGTTTTCTTCTTTCTTTGTCTTTCTTTCTTTCCTTTCTTTCTTTTCTGCTTCTTTCTTTCTTTTCCTTCCTTCCTTCCTTCCTTCCTTCCTTCCCCTTCCTTCCTTGATTGGAGAAACGAGAGGAACAGCGGCAACGACTCTTCCTAAAGCTACAAACACAGTTCAATCAGCGTAACCTCCTCCTCTGAAGCTCCAGTAACCAACAACCTTAACGTCCTCATTTATTGACTTCCATTCCGTCAAGCTCCAGTTTGCTTGTTGCCTGTTACTGAATCAGGAAAAAACTCGGCTTCTGGCTGCAGCTAGCTTCATATTTGCTGTTTAAGGCATTTTAAAGTAATGTTAACCTGCTGATCCAATCTCTTAGCAAGAAGAAAAAAGTAAAGAAATCATCCATCCCCCGATACTGAAGGATTTTCTTGAATGCACCACATGAATCGAATGGAATTGAATATGGACTCTCATGCAGTATAATTTGATAAAAAAAAAAGACACAAAATGAATAGCAAAAACCAGCATAATTCTGCTTTTTGCACATTTAGTCACGTCATTACGATGATGCGTGGATACATTCTTACAGTATATACACGAATATGGTGAACGAGACACTGTAACAAGTTTCCCTGTGAAAGTACGGCAAAGTAGGAGGAGCTTGGTTCACCAGATTTGAGATATTACTAATTATTATTAATATTTTTTCCATCAAAGGGGCACCTGGGTGGCTTAGTGGTGACCACCAGCGGCCATATACATGTGCTACGTTGCGGTGCGGGCGGCGCAGGTTGAGTCTTGGCTTGTTGCCAGCCTGCCTGCGTGTCTTCCCCCATGTCCCTCCCCTGTTTCCTGTCTCTCTCCACCACAGATAAAAGCCTTTGTGGCCAAAAATGGAAAAAAAAACAATTTCCATCAAGATGAACTGAAACACTATTCTCGACAATATCCTGGAAACCACACTAATCCACAATAACTGAAATCCAATATAAAATTACTAAAACAACTAAGATTTACATTTCTGCATTTCAGAAAGGTCAAATTCTTGGTCAAAGAAACAATAAGAAGACTGATGAAACCACAGTCCAGAGTGATGGGTGCAACCATGGTGTTTTAGATTTTCTGAATTTAGTTTTTTCCCCACATTGAGCACTTTAAAAAAAAAAATGTGTTGGAAAGAAGCGAAGGTAAGAAGACAGGCAGATGAACTGATGCCCCCACCATGCCTAGAACCTACTGTAGCCTGTCAGTTGGTCGGGTTTAGGTTCAGCATCATCATGTGCCCAAAAATGACCTCATGAATATACTGAATGAGCAGGTTTTTCTACCCTGATGGCACGGGGACATTCCTGACAGTGCCAGGATTCATCAGGCTCCAACTGTGAAACGGTGGTTCGGGGAGCATGAGGCATCGTTCTCACACGTGGATTGGCCATCACAGAGCCCAGACTGTAACCCCATCGAGAGCCTTTGGGATGTGCTAGAGAAAACTTTATGCAGCGGTCCAATTCTCCCATCATGGTGAAAAATGAATGCGACTCTGGATGGAAATAAATGCTGTGATATTGCATAAGCTCAGTGAAATGATGCCGCAGTGAATGCCTGCCATCATCAAAGTTACACGTGGACCAGCCAGAATTTCAGACTGAATTTTTTTTGTGTATCTTTACATCGACTGTGTGCTGAGGTGGTGACACCAATATGGTTTTACCTTCACTGAAAGAGAACAATGTAAGACTGTGCTGCAGCTTGCTGTTTACAGAGAGGGATCAGCGTATTACCATCAACACATCCTGTATTTTTACAGCAGTTAACAGCATGTGGCTGTTTTTCTTGAGAGGCCACTGTGTTAAAAATAGCTGATTTCTGTTGTTGTTATTGTGGATTTTTGTATGTCATGTTGTGAGTGTGTACAGCTGCTACCTGGGTAAAGTGGGCTTTTTTTGTAATTAGGTTTCCTGGTAAAAGAGGGTAAAAAGGAAAAATCAAATGATGGAGCACAGCTGTGCAGAAACACACGTTTACTGGGCAGCAGCTAAGTTGAGCTGTTGTTCTCAGCAAATTAAAGGTGTAAATGTTCGAGAGTTCAAATAAAGCGATCCAGTCATGCAGGAAGAAGTGTGAGCTGCAGCGGCCCTGAGAGAATAATACTGCTGAAGAAAAGCCAGGCAGCCGTGGCACAACACACAGAAAATATCTTCACCTCGTCTCCAACACAGGATTTAAAAAGTGCTTCGATGTTTTGACTGACTACAAATACATCACAAACACCATGTTAGCAGTTTGTAATGACATGATCAGAATATTTAAATTAACACCTTTTCACATGTCTCTTCAGTCTGTAGTACTTAACATGTTTCAGTATCTTGTGTAGTTGCGGTGTGTCGGTCACTGTGAACAACACTGAACTAAATTTGTGCAGTGCATTCATCCCGGGACACTGGGTAAACACACGTTCAGCTGAAAGTCATAAGTGAATACTCATCAAATGCAGCCCCAGTAACCGAGGAGCATGGATTAAAAATGAATGCAGTCCATCACGAAGCATTGTCTCGACTGCAAGCCATTTTAAAAATGAAGGTGATGCTGTGGGGCTGATATTTTAAGCCTCGGGCTGTCATAGTTTTTAGAACTCAGGATCCAAATGCAGGAGTCCAAAAGCAAACCTTTTATTAGACTAACAAAAGTCCAAAACTGGAAGAAAGAGAAGTACAGAAATCTTCGTAGGGTCGTTACATCGACGCTAAGACAAGGAAGAAGGCGAGGGTCGGGAAACAGAACAGAAACAGAAACTCAAACATGACCAAACCCAGAGGCCGTGTCACAGACAGAGGGTTGTTCTAACCTGGAAGCCACTCACCTGCTTTCTTTCTGTCTCTTTAGGTTTTGTTGCCATGACAAATAGTGATAATACTTTAGACCGAGTGGATCCCACATGCTCATACTGAGCTGTTGTAATAAAAATGAAGATACTGCTCATAACATCTGACTACAATAAATAAATAAAGCCAAACAAATATCAAACTAATCTTAATATTATCTGTTTCTGCTCTGCTGCCAGTAGAACAGATCAAGCAAACCCTTCCTGTCTCACCGCTCTTACTCGTCACTGCATCATATGAATCTGCTCAGCTCTGCAGAGCTTTGAGCCTCTTGTAGCACTTTCTTTTGATTTTTTAATAAGTTATGAGTACACATTTTCTAGCTTGGTTGCTAGTTTAGTTGAGCTGTTACCAGATGTTACCAGTCTAAACAAAAAGTGTCCAGTGCAGCTGTCCTATAATATCCCCATCTGACAAGCTCCCACAACTAAAGAGAGTCAAGCAGACTAGTTAAGGAGCTGGTGAACAGCAAGTTTAATATCCTGATGATTTCCTCAGTAAGTCAAACAAAAGTGAACTTTCCTTCATCAGATGACCACAAACTATAAACCAATGACACGTGGCCCCACGCCTCATTCTAATGAGAACATCCTAGATTATTGCACCATGATGAACTTATGACCCTTTACTTCCCTAAATGCTGTCTGTCCACCCACATGGACACTGTGCTCCTGTCAGTGTTATTAGCGTTGATTGAGCCTGAGGCATTTTCTCCTTTTTATTAAGGGAGGGAAAAAAAGAGGGGAAATGGAAGTGATTAAAGCCCATTGACTGAGATGTCTTCACAAGGCACTAAAGGGAGCGCTGAGTGCTTGCTGAGGCCTCATTTGGAGCGGAGAGGAGGGGATAATGGATCCTGTCTCGCCATTTGTGCCTTCTTTATGGCTCGTGACAGAGCTGGGATGTCATCAGTTTGATTGCCCTGTCAATGGTCAGTTGTAACAGTCTCCTCCATTCTGACTTCTTGTTGCGGCTATAGGAGCCTTTTGGCTCTACAGCAGGGCGCTGTACCCTGCTCTCGGAGATAGAAGCTCAAACAGAAATTTGCCAAGCCGTGATATGAGAACCTCGGTTTCCAAAAGCTTTTTCAGGACTGAATGCAAAAAGACTTCTGCTTAGAAAACCCTCAACAACATTCTGGCTATGCATAATAATATTCTTTGTCTCACAACCCCCACTTTTGCACCCACTGTTTTTGCACTTAACAGGAAATTGGTTTGCCTCGCCCTTGCCCTTTCAATAATTTTGTGTGCAGCAATGTCTGGGCTATTGAGAAAGGCAATTTGCTTCTTTCTGTGTTCTTGCACGTGCAGAGCAGATAATCACGTAAAAAAAAAGCATGAAAATTACCACATGAACACAGCTTTGTGCGTATATTTGAGGATCCTTTCTTGTTTGCACTTTGCCTCGGTTTGTGACTGAGGTTGTTATTTACGACTGCTCCCAGAAGATTATTTCTGGTGTGTAGGAAGTGTGGAGATGAAAAGCAGCACGATGTCTCTCATGAACCAAGCGCCTGGCAGCCAGCACGCAATGCTAGAGATGCCATGTCCCATGGAACACAACATCTGTTTCCATTAGGTCTGATTATAGCAGCATCCCGCCTCAGAATACATCAGCCGGGCTCTGGCATTATAGGCGTCGCATGCTGATGACTTCACTTCCCATCTGCCACAGTTTGAGTAATGGCAAAGGAATATGTCCAATTCATTGGAGAGTGAAATGCAATTGCATAATCTCTCACAGTGGAAGCACATCAAGCTGCAGCGCTTAATCTAAGATTTTTCTCAAGATTGCAGCACAGCAGTACAAACAGCCTCGAGTTCTTTGTGTGAGGAGGTTACAGCCTGACACAACACAACAGCAAGTTTAGGAGCTGAGGGAGGAGAACTTCCCAAAAATACATCATGTAACACGCTACATTATGTGTCATGAACAGAAGAAATTTTAATTTGTATTAATTCACTGAATCCCTCACATAACATGACTCTGCAGCTGACTGACTGCCAGGCCCTGGATTTCATTATGCTCACGGCAAAGCATTCAAAAGGATAAATGATGTCATTGTTCACTCGCTTTAGGACCATAAATCACAGGTGCTGAAGTTTAAGTCATGGATGTGGTTATTTGCTTGAACCAAAGCTAGACTCCACCCGCCTCAGGTATTTAGCGTACTACCTAATTTTGGCATTATTTTCAAAGCCAGTATGCATATTATGTGATAACTAACCCCCATTAGTTTGTGGGGGCTACACTTTAAACCCCCACTGTGTGGAAACAAGTTCTGATTGCAGGAAAGAGAACATTAACACCTCCGCCGTGCTCTTTACTGCATTTAGGGATGTTTGCACCCCAGCAGCTCCAGATGGAACTTCCCAAGATAGCATCACACTCTCAGATTCATTACAGTCCTCATTAAAAAAAAAAAGCTCTATTAATAGGTTAAAGGAGAATTCCACTTTATTTCAACCTGCCTCCCTCCTTAATGTGGCTGCTGTGGCTCTGCTGGTGATGTCATCTTCACTCTCCACTTTTGTTACATTGTTATAGAATTATCATTTAAAAGTAAAAACTTATTGTGTGTAAAGGGAGGTGTGTGTCTAAGTAGGCAAACATGATTGTGCATGGATGACATAACTGTCTGATTGTGATACTTTTCCCTAATCAAACAGTTTTAGTTTCACATCCTTTTAAGTAAAAAAATTTGTTATGAATTTAAATGATACTCTGCAGGAATCGAAAGTTTGAGCCTAACAGGAACATCAATAAAGAGGAGCAAGGCTTAGTAGAAGGTCAGCACATCATTCCAAAATGCTTTTACAATTTTTTATAATTTTTTAAAAAGCTGTATCCTTGTTTATGGTTACAACTGTAACTAGTGTATGACCTCTGACCTTTGTGAGGCACGCTGTTCTTTTGTAGGACAAAATAAACACTGTTCAGTTATAATATTTCAGTGGCTATGCAAGGACAAAAATATCCACCAGTAGACCTGAGACAGCTGCAGGCTGCAGAGGATGACCAGTGTGGCATTACAAACCTTGGCTGGAGGTTGTCTCTGGAGGTCTGTCTGACTGAGGCGGTGTTTAATGATGCTGCTGTATAATGATGGTTGGCATGAAATTATGCTATTTATATGCAGTGGAAGCATCTACCTTGTCTTTATGGCATAAAATATCAGGGATGTTATTTACATCTAAAATGGAAACTGTCCTCCAATAAAAAACAAGTCCATACATCTATTATTGTACATTTCATTGTGACTGCACCCTCTAGTGGGCATAGTGTTTATAACATCAGTGTGACAAGAAGCAAAGGATTTGATTTCATTTGTTTTAAAGCCTCACAGTTTATAAAGGGAGGAGGTTGGGGCTGATGGACGGGTCGTCACAACTTTGCATATGACATCAGAAACTGCAGTTTGTTTTCTGTTTTAACGTATCAGTACTCTGAATACTCTTTCTCAGCAGCGTATACCGAGGCTTACTTTACCCATGATGATGAAGACCCTCTGTTTGAACCAAAACCTTCATATCTTTCTTTTCATTTCCTCTCCATGAAAGGAAGAAAATACAGCAGTATGACTGACTGACACAGATTTGTTCAGAGTTTAGAGGCAGTCATAATTTGGCACGAAGGACGTGCTAACTGAGTTAACAGGCCGAACCTAATGGCAAACATCTTGTTGCAGAGGCTTTCTACAACCATTTGTCCACCAGCGTCTGCAGCTCCCTTAATGCGCTCTACCCGCTGTACTGTGCATGCCAGCATTGTGAACGTCTTGATGGATCTGGACCAGCTAAGCAGATCTGGTCTCGGTGTGGCGCTAATGATGTCCTGTGGGTAGATGGGTTCTTGCCCAGTGTTTGCTCTTATGACCCTCTGTGGCTGTGTACAAGCTGCACCTGGTTATTAAATGCCTAATCTATGGTTGAAGGGAGTGTAATTCCCTTGTACTGCAAAAAATATGCAAAAAACTGGATGGATGGATGGATGGATGGATGGATGGATATACATGGCAACAGAGTAGTTAAACCCGTCTTGCTATAAGTATCATCTCTAGCTGTCTCACATGAAACAACGCCTGACTAGAGCAATTGCAGAGTCTGTATTCATCAACACCATAAAGCTGGGGTGGTCACTCTGCCAGCGAAAACTTCAAGTACAGAATTAAAAAGTTACTTTGAAAAGTGGTTAATTGTGTGGGAGGAATGGGTCAAGGCCTGCACATCTTCAAAAGAGGAGAAAACACTTCCCTGACACACAGACGGTATTTGTAGAGCTGTTAATTACAAAAAGTGAAAAGCATTACTTTCTGGAGAAATTAGAGCGCAGTGACGTCAAGACAGCTGGTGCTGAGTCCTCGAATGAAAGTTCTTATAAAAGAGGAGAAAAACTAATGTCAAGCAGATCTGTAAAGCTCCATCTTGTTATTTGCTGAGAATGAAACATCCTCACAAAAGACACATTCAGAAGCACTTACTTAGGGGGTTGAAATGTGAATCTGTAAATCTATTCATGAGGTTAAAGAACAAAACAAATCTTTCTTTGCATTTGCCACTTTTTAATCCTTGCTGCATATTTTTAGTTTAGACTATATCGTAATAGTACACATCAGGGAACAGCTTCTAGGACAATATTATTATAATGTTATTACACTATGGTTGTTGCGTCCTCAAATAAAGATCAATACAGGATTTATTTTTGCTCATACAAGCACACAAGTCATGTGACTGTCTTCTTGTTGTTGTTTGTTGTACAGTCAGCAGTGGGTCACCCAGTCACAGTGGGTAGGCGCTCGTCTTGCAGCCGGAAGGTTGCAGGTTCGAGCCCCTGTCCCTGCGCTGCGTTGTGTCCTTGGGCAAGACACTTAAACCACATTGCCTAACAGTAGCGCCGGTCTCTGGCTGCATGACCGCAGATGCTCGTCTCTGGATGAGTGATCTGGAACCATCATTTCCTTGTGTGTCTTGCGCGCACAATGACAATGAGTTGAATCTAATCTAAAATCACACAGCCATCAAGCAAAATGCAATAAATAAGCAACAAAAAGCAACATTAAGCAACATTAACATTACGAACATAGTGACCACTGGCAGTGGGTCAAATGAGTTTTTGAGTCTATTTCTCCTGCATGTTTACACACAGCTATATACTTTCTGAGGTGTGTGCAGACACATTTTTAGGCGCCCACAGAGCAGGTTTATGAGAGAATACCTCCAGATTTTGGGAGTGAGAGGCTGGGATGGCCTGCCTGCAGTCCTGACCTCAACCCCACTGAGCGCTTGCAGGATCACCTTGGGTGTGCTGTTTGTGCCAGAGTGACCAACACAACCGCTCTGGCTGACTTGTGACAAGTGCTGGTTGAATGATGGCTGGTAATCAGCATGAGGAGGAGGTGTCAGGCCGCTGTGGCTGTGTGTGTGGTTCTTCCACATGCTGCTGAGGTGCCTGTTTGTTACATGAATAAATTATTAATCACCAATATGTCAGACTTCAATAATCCAATCCAATAAAATTAGATTTGCATTTAATCATTAATTGATATTAATCTCTGGCTCTCTTCCACAGCATGTCTTTCTCTCCCCTCAGCCCAACCGGTCGCAGCAGATGACCCCCCCTCTCTGAGCCTGGTTCTGATGGAGGTTTCTTCCTGTTAAAGGGAGTTTTTCCTTCCCACTGTCACCAAGTGCTGCTCACAGGGGGTCGTTTTGACTGTTGGGTTTTCTCTGTATTATTGTAGGGTCTTTACCCACAATACAAAGCGCCTTGAGGCGACAGTTTGTTGTGATTTGGCGCTATATAAATAAAATTGAATTGAATTGAATTAAAAATAAACCACACCAAACAGGAGTCAGCAGCAGAACCGGCTTTTTGACATCAGCAGAGAAGATCTGGCAAGTTTTTCATGGGTTCAGCCTACAAACTCAACCCTGCTGCTCGACCCACAAATACATTTTCCTTACAAACGTGGCTCCATTTAAGAGGAAATAAACAAGCTTTCCAATGGTATAAGATTTATTGCCAAGAAACATTATTACAAATGAAATAATTAACCAAACACAAATTTCCTTACTTTTTGTGCTAAATTTAGTTATTAGAGAAATAAAAAATAAAAAAAATTACACAAAGTTCTCACTGATACAATATTGATTATACTGAGACAGACTGGCAGACTGCACCAGCACTACCTCTGAGTCTGATGATCTGAACCTGCTGAGAAGAGGCACTGCAGAGGGTGCATTAATTCAAAGGCTGAAAAGCTGCCTTAGAGGAAGGATTTCATCAGTAATGGAAGAAAGGATGCAAATCAAGACCAAGTCCAGTTGTGATGCATTGAGTGCAGCTCGACTGAAATTACCATACTGTAAAAAAGGGGTTATTTTTCAATATGACAGCAGCAAATTAAAGTTTTGCCTTCATCTTCAGGAATACTACATAAAAAAGAGGCAAACAGTAAAAATATGTGAAAAAGTCTAGAGAAGAGCCTGTTTCCAGAAAAGACACGAAACTCAGTGAAATTCGGCCTTTCAGTAAGCCTCTTACACTAGACTATAAACTCATTATAGGCAATAAAAATAAAATGGATGCAACAGTAAACATGCCATCCTGCCATGAATGATGTCTGCTGCAGTAAAGGCCAGTTAGCAACATGCATTATCTCTCTTATTGGGCCAGTAGTGATTAGGCCTGTAAAGGATTCAAATGTCGCCCTTTCATTATACTGCCTCCATGGGGCCCCATCACAGTTAGGCTTTAAACGGCCAGATCACAGTTGGTAGATAAAACAAAGGAACTGCACTTTTCACCTTCATATTACTTAAAGGCAGCTTTGAAGGTCACGCAAAAACTGTGATGATGAAACATGATTAAAAAATGCCAACAAAGTCCTCACGAGCGGCCATCAGACTATAAAAGTAGAGTTAGATGTTATTGCACAGCATGGGATAATTCTACTTTGCATACACAACAGTTCACAACACACACATGCCTGCTCTTGCACACTTTTATGCATGCATAAGCACAAGCACACACACATATACAGTAAACACCACCCTCTGTCTTATAAAACCTCACAGTGTTTTCTTTTTCTGCAGATCCCGTGTGAGTGCAATATTGGATCTTTGTCTCCACTTTAGCAGGACTGATGGCATCGCCGAGACGCTACAAAGGTCTCGCTAATCACAGCTGCTCCATTATTGGAACATTTCTCACCAACTGTGAAAAAAAAAAAAAATCCATTGTCAGCACCATCATCCTCTTTGTTTCTTTTGTCCGGGCTCACAGACTGAGATGGTCCCAAGAATGAAGATCTTTTTTTCTTGTTCACTATATCTGTTTTTGTTGGAGGAGGAAAGAGGCTGGTCGTGGCTGCTCTGTGTATAAACAATCATCAGCAATACCGTGCTGGTGCTATCGATAATAACAGCTCAGCTTTGTGGAGGCAGGTTTATGGGCACGAATCTGTGCACTCCAAATAAAACCGACATTTGTTGTTATACAGATGCTTAAAGGTGGAGTTCAACAGTGGGGCAGGCTATGGTTTAAACATGATGGTCAGTAGGAAGATGAGCTTTGTGTCATGCTACAGACAGACAGAGAGACAGACAGACAGACAGCATGCTTTAGTTGGAGCTAATCTTGCAGTGTTCACTCATCTCCAGTTCACCCAGTGGGCCTTCAGTCTGTTCTGCCTGTGCACGGGATCTTACCCAAAGCCCTTTTCTCTCTTTCTCGGCCGTCTCAGTGTAAACTGCACAACATATAATTGGCGGTACCTGGTGGGCCGTTTGATCTCACCCTCGCAGCGAGGGGGTTCACGGGCTGGTCGGTGTCCACATTTAGAAACACACTGAAAATTGCATTCTTTGAATTGCACATAAAAGCACAGCATGCCAGTCAGAACTTTAGTCAGAGCAGACGAAATGTTCATTGCTTTGTTTCATAAACTGTACTGACTCTACAGGAAAGTGTAGTCATAAAGTCCCAGCCTTCTTCTTGACAGTCAAATCAGAAACATGAGGAAATTGGTGGAATCAGTCTTTATGTGCAGCTTTGTTTCCAATCTGCTCTGCAGATTTGTATCAAGCTTAAGATACTTGTATTATATCGAAGCAACGTCACCTGCATGTAACAAACTGTACATCCACAAACAGAAGCAATGCATAAAGAAATATTTAACTAAAATATGGATCAGAAGCTGAATACTGAATAAAAAAAATGGTTGAAATCAGCTTAAAGTGTCATGGTCGGGGGTCCTTTTGACCCTGTGTTTTTTGTTTTTGCTTTATTTGGTCTGTTCTGGGTTCCTTTGTTGTGGGGTTTAGTTTGTTGTTTCTGGTTCCTTGTGTTTTCCCAGTGTTCTGTGTCGGGTCTGTGTCTTTGTTCCCTCGTCTCACTTCCTGTTTTATTTTGATAGGTGTCTGGTCCCTGTGTGTTGTGTTCAGTTTTGCTTCCCCTTGTCCGTCAGTGTAATTATGTTCAGCTGTGCTCCTCACCTGTTTCCACTCCCCTCATCAGCCCTCTGGTGTGGATTTAAGTCCTGAGTTTTCTCTGCCTGTTGTTGCGTCCTCATCCCTGTCCCCCTGGCTGTGTGCTCCCTGTTTGTTTGCTCTGGTATCTGGAAACCAAGGCAAGTTATTTTTGTTCTGAGTTTTTGCCGCTGGTCCCGTCCAGTCCTGTTTTTGGTTTGCACTCCAGCCAATAAAGCCGAGTTTAATATTTTACCTCCGTCTGGTGTATCCTGCAGTGGGGTCCTCTTCCTGCCTGTCACAGCTGTTCCATGACATAAAATTATGATTTAAATATACATTTATAAGATCCCATGTGATGTCCATGAACAAAAAGTAACCCACAAATCAAATCCAGTGACTTCAGCTGTAAGATGATGGCAGTGCCACCAAAGACAGTTTGTTGGAGCACAAACAAAAACCCACTAAGCACTGCTAATGTTATTAGATATTTAAATGGTTTTAATATGTAATAAAATCTTCAAGTATGCAACAAATACACACTCTCCACACTTTGAAAATACCCTATTAAAACACTTATACCATTATGAGGATATAACTCTCTATGCTTGATGAGGATAATCAGTTATATGAAGCCCACCTACTTTGCTGCTCAGAGGGAATGAAGACTTTGGGAAGACTTTATGTGATAAATCAGATTAGTCACTTGTTGTCACTGAGTGCTCAGACCGATCTCTGAAGTCTGCTGCTCGACATTTTCTGGAAGGAATACGATCCAATCTTTGCGTAATGCCTTACATATTCAAACCCAATTTGATTTGACTTTAATAATGAATCAGAATGAATAACGTCTGTGACCATTTACATCATAATCTACAGTAAGTATGGATAATTCACCCTGTCTGAGTAAGACTGCTTTTTTATCCTCAGCAGCTATAGATCTGCCGACCACCCATTCGAGATAACTGCTCTGAACAAATCATCGGCTTCTGGCTTAGTTTTCATGTGCTGCATCCTTCTTCATACACGCTGGTCAGGCTCAGCTAAATGATTATTTTCAGAAGTAAATTTTGAAGAAATTACTTTTTCCTCCCTTCACTGTAATGTTATAATGCTCTTCCACAATAGCCCTGGCTGAATAAAATACTCTAATCTCTGGTCAGGTTGCATTTGGGTCATGCTTGCATCTCAGATTTGGAATGAGTCATACTCAAGGAGGAATGAGTCACAAAGATACGGCTGTGCTTGGTTCTCAGCTCATTTTTGTGCCGTTGCAGACCTCTGTTCATTTGTCCTTACACGCCTAAAGGGGACCTATGATGCTCATTTTCACCTCTGTGTTTTTTTCTCGAACTCTTCTGGAGCTGCTTTGCATTATTCACAATTGAAACTTATTCTGGCCTTGGAGCAGCCCCTCATTTAATTTTCTATCTGAAACAAGCATTTTACCTCCCGTCACAAAGACAACAGGTAGGAGGGACTTCTGTGCTCACAGCCATTTGAAACTAAGGATGTCTGCTTTCACTGGTATCATACAGAGTCTACATACAGTATATAAAACAATGAATTTGAAACATCACACTGAGGTGAGGCGTTTGCCTTCCTTGTCTTGAAAATATCCAAATATCTGCATGTGATTGATGATGAAAAGCAATCATTAGACAAGCAGAGCAGAATTACACCTGTGAGCGGCCGTGATGTATGATTTATTTGTTTAAGCGATAAAACACGTGAACTGTGTTTGTCGGCTTTTGAAAGAATCTTAAGTTAAAGAGGTGGCAGCGACTGAAGGCTGAGCCAAATATCTCAGAGCAGCTCGTTTAAAACGTATAAGAAATTAATGTGAACTCAGCTGTGAACTGTGAATGTTAATAATTCATTTCCGTGTAATCCTTCTGAACTGAACTTTGAACGAGCACTTGCAGAGCACGAACTGGTCTCACACACACAGACAGAATCCCCCCAAAAAACGAGTTCAAGCCCTTCGAGTCATGAAATACACTTTTTTACTCAAATATGAGGAGATCTTGCCCTGTGGCAGCTGGGATAGGCTCCACCCCTTTTTGTGGTTTTCTTGTGAACATCACAATCAAAATAGTCAGAGGTGGAGGAAAAGTACTAAAAAAGTACTAATAAAAGCAATACCAGTAATGATGGCACAAGTCAGAGTTTTGAAGCTATTTGGTGAGAAATTGTGTTTGAAAGCTTTGCTGCTTTTAGATTTGATGAACTAAGTTTCCATTTTCAGACCATTTTATTACTCTGTTGGTGTCACACCGAACCAAAAGTCTTCTCTTGCATTTGGCATGAAAATCTTTGGAAACGCTGGAAATTCAAGAAAAATAAATTATTTGTGAAAATGTTTTTTAAACTGGCCGATGCGCTGGAATAGAAACCATCCAGCAAATTAATCATCACACATCAAACCGGGTGTTTAAAAGCCGCTCACGCTCCCACTCCATTCAAGAGATAAAAATAAGTCTGATCTCTGTGGAGAAATGACAATATTGTAATTACACTTTCCATTTGATTATTTTTCCATTGTTTCAGGTTTGACTGGTGTGCTTTTTTCAATCAGGTCATCTCATCACACCATTTCCCTCCCTCAGTGGCACTTGACTGGTGAATTAGTCGCAGCACTGCAAGCTTTGGACGACAGACGATTATTTTTACTTTTTTATTTTTTCTGCTTACAATTTGTGCTGAATTTCTAACATTTTCATGCAAGAAAAGCACATTTTTATGTTGAAGAAAAGTTCTGTGGGAAAAGGAATCATCACCAACCACCATTTCTTTTGACTGCAGGGTTTGAACCTACTGTACGGTGGAGGAAAGGCCTCCTTACCTGCTTTCCCACCCTGCAACAATATGAACATTACTCTGAGCCTTTCAGCTGGAGGAAGAGGAAAACTTGTCCCCTCTCAGACTGAACCTCTCAAAGTAAGTGCAGCACCATGGACAGTGACATGAGTCTCCTGTGTAATGCATTTCTACTTTGTGTTTCCATCCTGCTTTCATAAGTGCCTGGCTGCTTCCATTTCTCCAGCTCTTCTGCAGAGCCGTGGATCAATGACACGTCACCAGATGTTGCACCAAAGCCCTGTAAACGTGTTTGAGGTGCAAATCAGTCATATTTTCTTTTTCTTTTTTTTAAATGTGGGGAAAAATTTCTGCCTTTAGTGATTCTCTGTCACCTCATCGTTTACCTATGAGACTTAGCTACCTTCACACATTTGGAGCAGCGCTTGAAGGTGTTTTGTCTGCTTCTAACATGATGTAAAGGTTTAACTTCTTTTTTCTGTTAACTGGTCTGACTTTCATACATAAATGCAACAGCTGGCTTATCAATAAACATGAGTTAACAATCGTTCCACAGACACAGACACGGGGCACATACGTACATTTGAACCCACTTGTTCTGCTGAACATGCTGCAATGATGACGACAGGCTGCTCTGCTGTAAACAGATAACGGTTTCATCATCAGCTATTGTTTCAGGCTAATTCCTCTGCCCAAAGCAATAATCATCATTATCCCAGGGTTATCCATCAGATGATTTGCATTCATAAGGAGCTAGAGTGACATAAGATGTACTTATTGCTGCATATCGACTTAATGAGCATAGCGGCACCATAAAATGCAGACGGTTGTTATCCTTGTCACCTGTGTGAGGCATGCTGTTTAAAAAAAGACATAAAAGATAAACGAGAAGCAAGAGCTTAAATAATGAAGGATTTAAATATTTATTTGACCAAAAGAAACCAAAATTTTAATAAATCTGTTGTATGAAAAACCATTTTCATATTTTTGGGTGATTATTGTGATAATATTGTGTGAAAGAGTTTCATGTAGGAAAATAATTTATTCTTGCTGATACATGAGGTCCAAAAACATCAAATAAATCTGAAAAACAGAGGAGCAAAGACAGCTGCAGAAAGGGAACATAAGCACATGACAAACCAGCGGGGAATGCGATAAACTTAAAGTACTGGACACAGGTGAAGGTGTCAGACGGGCTGGAAGTAAAACCCAAAACATGAAACAAGAGAAAAACCAACTTTCAAAGTAAAACAGGAAGTGTCCGAAGGAGAGCTAAACTGAGCCTGTGAGCCTTTGGGGTCCAGGTCCGTCCGTAATATTCATATACAGCTTTCTTTTGGCTGCTCCCTTATTTTCAGCACAGCGGTTGGATCTGCAGGTTTGATTTGGCAGGGATTTTACATCTGACGGTCCTCCTGATGCAGTCTTCCCATTTATCCGGGCACCAGCCTGTGATCCCTGAGACCCGGTCTGTGTCTCCTCCCGGGTATCTTTTGCATGCAAGGCAAATGTGTTAACTGCTACACCAGTGAAATGTGTACAAATATTTAAATTATATACAACTAGTAAAGTTAAGTCATACAGTTTGGTAATGAAAAAGTTAAACAGTTAACAGCAGAAACAGCAAAGAGAATTGAGACAATAATGTCGCGCTAAAATACAACATTGTTAGTTAAAGTCATTTTAATTTAGTTACATTGTGACATTTATAGGATGTTTAGCCAAGAAAAAGTTATTATATTATGGATTTTGTGACTATGTGAGGCACCCCAGAGATAAAGAGGTCCTGTGTTGTTGATGATGACAGCGTTTCTGCTGACTCCAAAGGCTACTAATGCAAATGTGTCATGTTTGTGGGCTAATACAAAGAAAGAGAAAAACTGCATGAAGACTTAGATGAAGCAGGAAAACACAGTGAATGGATAAAGAAAAGAAGCTTATGCTCCCAAAAGAAAGAGGGAAAAAAAACGAATGAAGAAAAATGCATCATAACAAAAATAAATAAAAATGAAAAACAGATCTTTTAAGTTGAAATTTTGCACATCAAATGCCCGCTGAGGTCGAGTCTATCACCTGAAGCAGGTGAGAACAACGGTGGGAGCTTCCTGGGGTTCACACAGTTTCAGACCTCAGCTTCTGGGGGCAGTGTGTTTAAACACTGATGAGGCAGGAAACACGTGTTCATCAGATCACACCGCACAGGATCAGTTCTTCTGCTGTCCTCTCATTTCCCAACGATCCAATTACAGCACAGACTAATGTTCAGAAAATGCATTTAGTTAAAGGGGGAAAAACCTTTATGCTTTACATACGTTTTAGTGATCCTGCGGTCGTCTCGGTGAGTTTGAACTGTGGAAGCTCAGCTCGCCGAAGCGAATCCTGCTTTTGATGATTTTCAGTTAAGACAGTCTGACAGAGGATCATTTTAAACTGGAGAACTTGCACATAGTTTAGTCAGAGGAGTATCCGCCTGAAACTTCATTACTTCCAGTGGAATCTTAAACACTCATTGATTTGTTCATGCGGCGGGCCGACACTGACCTGAAGCTGACTGGGATCAGCAGCGCTCATCATTTATCCCGTGACATAATGCTTACACTGCACTGTGCATGGAGCTTCATCCGAAACACCCCCACGCTTCATCCTCTAAAGGGAATCACTCCAAGCAGCTCTCACCTGGCACCTGTATTAAGGCTGCTGGCCTCGCAGGAACCTAAAACTGTCTTCTGATAAAGTCTTAAATCCTGGCATCATGAAACCACACAGCCTAAATCCTGTTACGGATGCTGAGTGGTCTGGTTTTCAGGCAGGCAGAGATTCAAATGGGATAAGCCTCTTTTTTCTTCTTTCCCTGCATCTCTTATTTCTTAGTAATTTAGGAGACAACATCCAGGCGCGGTCACACTTTCCTTCACTTTCAGGGAAAACACATCATTCTAGAGATTGTGACTGCCTGTTCTCCAAACCTGATCAGCAGCTGTAGTGTGGGCTTGTACACTGGCACATTTCCTGACAGGACTTTAATCAGTCAGTGATAAAGGAAACGCTTGATGAAGTGTCACTTGGCTGTGATTTGATTTGTTTTCTCATGAAACATAAGGGAGGGAGAAGCCTCTCCCTGCATTTAATTTGTTTTTCCACCATGGCAGCCATGACAGGAGGCATGATTTGGTATTTATTATTTTGTTTGTATGTCCCTCTTTATGGAAGCTAAACATTCCTGTCCCATTGTATGTGAACGTGACGTCTCTCGAACTGCTTAAAGAACGTCTTCATTTCTCAGGTTTTTCTGACCTCAGACTTCACAAACAAGCCTTTGGTGATAACTCGAGAACTCTTGAACTAAACGACATTTTGTACAAGCATGAAATAGGTGAAAATTAAGATTCAATTTTATGCTTTCAAAGATAAAAAATCCAGTTTGGACACGCAGAAATGAGCCTTCATACTTTGTCTGTGCCTGTTGTGTATTTTCCCTTGTTTGACCCTCTGTGTTGCCTTGCAGGACCCTTGTGGGCGGAGTTAATTACACCTGGCCAGTTTTGCTGGTGCATTTAAGAGCCTTTGCTCTCTCTCTCCATCTCCATCTCCATCCACCCAGCACCATTTTATTTATTTGGTTGGCCTTGCCCTCATTGAATAGTAAGTACATTTTTTCACAACATTACTGCAAAGGGACACAACTGCAAAATGGAAAGTCCAGTTATGATTTTAAAAAGCTTAAAGAGTGGTCCCAATCGTACTGACTCACATTTATATAAAACATCACTAACAGCTAGAAATGACACTGTTTTCTTCTCTTATATCATTTCAGCTGTCAGTTTTTTTTGTTTTGTCTTTCATGGATCATTTCACGCCCCGACCTTCATTCTAACCATCTAACGCATTAAAAACGTCACATGAAAAGTTAATAAGAAGTCAACATGACATGTGAAATGTGCCCAAAGCAGTTATGTTATTTCTTCTTAACACAAAGTAAACGAGATTCAGTTTGAAATCTTTCCAAACATCAGACATATTTTATATATGTTACACAGACCACAGACAGATTTTACTGGCTCACTAAAAGAAAGCTAAAAATCTCCTCGGGGTTGTGCTCAACATGCAGTGTTAAAAGTGGCAGCATTACACTGAAGATTTTTCAAGGTTGTTTTTATAAATGCATTTACCTCCTAAAATCTGTCATTATTTCAGTGCTGCACAGTCACAATTTCCACTTCTACGCTGCACTTATTGAAATGGTCCTGCATGCAATCACAGTCTGATTTGGTGCAGCCACAAAACAGGACAGGAAAAGACTACAGCAGAAAAACTCCTCCCCTGCAAGTGTGCAGCAAAAATAATCAGAGGTCCCCTCACACCCTGGACACGAGCTTTCTCAGCTCCTGACCTCTGGCAGGTACAGAACCCCCCCTCCATACCAGAACAAGCAGAGAAACAGCTTCTCACCTGCTGCTGTCATCTGTGTCATTTAACCATTGTTCCAGACAGTTGCTGCATTCTGCTTCAAATCACTGGATTTTGTACACACTCAACAATAAATCTGAGGAAAATGAGAGCGAGAAGAGGACGAATGAGGAAAGAATCAGGAAGTGCTGCAGTAACTGCACAGGGATAAAGGTGATGAGCCACATCGTGAAGTTATGGGAAAGAGTTGTTGAAGCTGGGTTAAGAAGTGAGGTGATGACCAGCAAAGCAGCAGTATGACTTCATGCTGAGATAAAGCACTACAGATATAATGTTTGCCTTGAGGGAGTTGATGGAGAAGCAGAGAAGGTCAGAAGGAGTTGCACTGTGTCTTTGAGGAGCTAAAGGAAGCATACAGTATGATAGGGTGCCAAAATAGGTACTGCTGGATGAAGTCAGGAGAGAAGGATGTAAGGGTGCTGCAGGATGGTGAGATGTGCAGCTGGAGTGACAGATGTGTTCAAGGTGGGGGTGAGATTACATCATGGATCTGCTCTGAACCCCTTCTGATTGACTGGTTGACAGATGAGGTCAGGCAGGAGTCTCCGTGGACCATCATCTTTGCAGACTATCTGTAGTGTGAACATGGAGCAGGTGGAGCAGGTAGAACAGAGTCTGGAGAGGTGGAGGTATGCACAGGCGGGATGACAAATGAAAACCAATAGAAGCAAGACAGAACGCATGCATGAATAAGAAGGAGGCAGGAGTAACAGTGAAGGAGTAGAGGGAGTGAAGGTGGATGCATTTAAATACGTAGGGTCAACCATCCAAAGCCAAACACAGGGTGGAATGGATGGAAATGAGTGCTGGGGGGGGGGGGATCTGTGACAGAAACACAAAGAGTGAAAGGGACGGTTTACAAGATGGCCTGCTATGGTGTACGGGTCAGAGATGGAGGCACTGACAAGAAGACAAAAGGAGCTGAAGATGCTGAGATTTTCACTGGGAATGACCACCATGGACAGGATTAGAAATGAATGTATCAGAGGGACAGCTCAGGTTGAGCAGTTTGGGGACAAAGTTAGAGAGGAGAGGTTTGGACAGTAGATAGATTTTACAACCAATGTTAAAGATGGAGCTGCCAGGCAGGAGGAGAAGAGGAAGACCACAGAGAAGATTCATGGATGTAGAGAAGGACATGCAGAGGGTTGGTGCTGCAGAGAATGCTAGAGTGTGGTTTGTTTTGAGTCTACTGTATATGTCTGTATCTGTATATAATATTATCTTGCTATTTAAAAAATGGTCTAATATGTATGTAATGTTCAATGTCAGTATTGATTCTGATTTTCATACAGATGTGATATCCAAAGTCATGTGAGGGAGGTCAGTCACTCTGTCTTTGCTTTACTGTTTGATGCAGTCTCGCTGCTCTCAGCGATTTTCAGCAGTTAAACCGTTTCACACTAACTGCAGAAAGACGAGGTTAACGTGTTACTGATGACCACGATGGAGCACTGAGCACCAAAAGAACCAGGGGAGCTTCAGGAGATGATGAAGACTGAAACAGGCTTAAAGGGGGGAGTTCAGTGATTGACATTAAGGCTGCATTATTATGAAAAAGAACAAATATCTTAAACAAACACATAATCATCCTGTTTAAATGTGAGAATGTATCTCCATACAGGACACTTGTCTCTGCTGAAATCAATAAGGATGCATGATCTTTGTATTCCAATCTGCTTGCAGCGCAGCTTTTTGTCACACTAGCCCACGAGTAGCTGTGACAGGTGCTAAGTGCATCAGCGTTTGATGGAGAGGAGCTCAGCCTACGAGCAGGTGATCTACGACGCAATGAACATGTTTGTGTCAGACACGTTCCTCGCCTCGCTCCCTCTCACTGCAGTAACGGCTGCATCATGTCACAGGCCAGTTTGGGAGGCTGGGAGCAGGTGAGGAACAGCAGAGGGTGTAAATGGAGCTCTAATGTGGTAAAGTGAACGCGTTGCTGTGTTAGAGTCAAACGGACCACTTACTTTGTGTGAACAGCTACAGCAGGCTACCAGGAGCCTGAATCAACACTCGTGGTTTTTATTTTTTTCATTCTGTCACTTTACTATTATTATTTTAAAGTTTGTGGATCATGCTGCTGGTGTCAGCAAGCTATGGAGCAGAATGGAAACATCTTATCATGTGCATTGGCCTTATTATTATTTTTCTTTCTTTCTGTTGCTGTTTTTTGTTTACAGTATGTTTTTCTTCTTCTTTTTTTTAAACTGAAGTCACACCATAAACTGTATATAAAAGATGGACATAAGCATTTTGGCCAACTGCAGAGCCCAAAACAGCTTTTTGTACAAGACTGTAAACATGCTCATTTCGAGGCTTCAAAATGGGACTTCACCAGCTGGTGCCATCACAGAGACTGTGCCATTTTTTATAAAAAGTCTACAGTACAAGTGTGTCCAAACCTTTGTGTAACTTTGTCCAGTGGACGTGGGAGGAAGTGCAGTTTTTTGGCACTTCCAAATTGGCTTCATTTTTCAAACACAGAAGGTGGTAGAAGAACAGTAGTGTAGGAACTGGCCACAGGGAGAGTTGGGAGGAAGAACTCTTCTTAGAGTTTACCTGTTTTCTTATCTTTGCGATATTTTCTTCTTTGTTATCATCAGGACTGCACATCATTTAAGTCCATTTAAATCCATGAAGATGCTGAACAGGTGGAAAGGTTCTCTTAAAGCTAGCTAACAAGTTCGATCCTTTGCAAATGGAGCAAAAATACTCAGAACATGTTTGTCACCCCTCTGCAACCGTTCACCCTAACCCTAACAAAAGACAATTAAATAAGCTGCAATTGTTACCATCATTTGGTATAATATAATTATATTGGCAGAGTTGGGTTTCACAGGAATGCCATATGTGAGTTGGACAACAGGCAGCATGACTGCGAGCATATGAAACGAGTGGAAAATATTAGAGCCGCTGCTCCTCCACATCAAGAGGAGCCAGTTTTAGTGGTTCGGGCATCTGACTAGGATGTCTCCTGGATGCCTCTTGGGTGAGGTGCTCCAGGTATGTCCTACCGGGAGGAGGTCCCAGGGTAGACCCAGGACACGCTGGAGAGATTATATCTCTCGGCTGGCCTGGGAACGCCTTGGGGTCGCCCTGGATGCGCTGGTGGAGGTGGCTGTGGAGAGGGAGGTCTGGGCTTCTTTGCTTAGTCTTCTGCCCCCACGACCCGGCCCCGGATAAGCGGAAGAAAATGGATGGATGGAAAATATTAGCTCAAAGTGTATAATTGGCTCTCTGGTCAGTGCCGTGGCCTTTATGAAGGTGGTGGAATATTTGTGCAGTAAATGCTGGTGGTGAAGCGAGGCCGCTCTCGTTTGTCAGGCACTGCGCTGGCATGTGTTTAGAGTTTTAGTTTGAGAGGCAGCGACAGCTGATCGAGGAGGAGACTGATGACTTCAGACAGAAAATGCATCACATTATATCTCTTGTGATCCTTTATGGCCAATCAATAATACTGATTACATTCTGTATTCTGTAACCATTTTTTAAAAGCAAAGCTCTGGATGATTGAATTGCTTACATGAATTTTTGCATCATTGCAGCATCTGGCTTATTTTTTAGTATATTCTCGGCACATTTGGCGCTCTAAACTTGCTAATGTAATTTTCTTATGCTAATGTTAAATGTGTATGCGTAGCTGAGGAGCAAATGTTGTGTTGTTTGTGTTAATGTTATCATTGCTTCTTGCAGTTTCTCACTGAAACTTTATGTTCACTCACCGGATCCCACAGATATCCATCAGTGATGGTGTGTTGTCTTTTTTTAGAGCAGATCTGTTAGAAAACAGATAAAAGTAGTATTTACACAACAGCCAGTTAGCAGTAAGAATACAAACCGACATCCTACTGCCGAGGACAGGAGAGGACCCAAATGCATCTTAGAGAAAAATAAACAAAAAGCTAACCTTTAATTTTTGCTTTTGTAAACCACAAATACACAAAGTCCCAGCTGGAAACAAAAACAGGAAACTGAAGGAAAAACAGATACAGATGTAAACATTTAAACTTTCTTTCAAATATCGAATATTGAGAGTATTTATTAAAAAAAGAAAAAAGAAAAAAAGGATTGCAGATAACACAAACATGAAAATTTTATTTCTTTATTTTATTAATTTTTTGGCTTGAGCTGACTGCTCAGAGGGGAGACTGATCCTGTTTTTAACCACTTGATCAGCTCAGGGTCGCAGGGGCCACCTGCCATAGGGTGAAAAGGCCAAGGTGCTTTGTATTGTAGGTAAAGACTCTACAATAATACAGAGAAAACCCAACAGTCAAAACGACCCCCTATGAGCAGCACTTGGTGACAGTGGGAAGGAAAAACTCCCTTTAACAGGAAGAAACTCCAGCAGAATCAGGCTCAGGGAGGGGGGGGGGGGGGGGGGGGGGGGGGAGTCATCATTAATAATAACTGATTAAATGCAGAGTGAAAAGAGGTGATTGAAAAGAAACACTCAGTGCATCATGGGAACCGCCCAGCAGCCCAAGCCTATAGCAGCATAAGGGGTGGTTCAGGGTCACCTGATCCAGCCCTAACTATAATATCTATCTATAAAAGGAAAGTTTAATTATCATGTGAAAATGGAAAGCAGCAAGAATTGATAAATTCAGTGAGTCAAACATTTATTAAACTATAATTATTTACATATCCATCACTGACAGCTAAATCTGTCAAAGTATCTCATTGTATGGTGGCTTTATTAGACACAAGAAAGAGGTGAAGAAGAACCCAAACAAGTACTAAATATACCGCAGAACAACAGCACCACTGTAGCAGGTTTGTTGGGTTTAGTAATAAGGCCGGCTTTCTTCCAGCTTTGTCTTCTTGTCAACAAATCTCATGAAAACACAAAGAATTTCATCCTACTGAGGAATATTTCCCGTGAAGCGAAAGCCTGGCTGTCTACAAACTACAAAAACACATCATGAGCCATGAGTGCAGAAGAAAGAATGCAGAGCGCTTTTATTGTTAAGAGGAATATGCAATCACACAGTATTATCACATTAAAAAGCAATCACAACAGAAGAAAACAGGCAGATGAAAAGAGCTTAATTACTTGGAATAATCCGCTGATGAAGCCAAGCAATCAGACTTCAATGGGAATACTGGAATTTAAAAAAAAGAAAAGGAAATGAAAGGAACAAAAAATATCCAAAGAGAGCTGCTGTGGTCCCTCCACACTTTCACCCACTCCTTTCCTCCCTCTATCCCTCTGGACGTGCCTTTGGATGCTTTCTATTATGCTGCGTCCTCTCTCCTCCAGTGATCCGGAAATCGTTCCTTCTCCGCCGGCACGAAGGAACCTCTAATGCTTCTGCTACACCTCGAGGAGTGAGGAGAAAGGAGGCTTCTGGAGGAGTTGAGGAAACACAGGTGTATCCTGTGCAGAAGTCTTTCATTTAGTGACATAAATGCTGCACCTCTGCCTGAGAATATTATGAAGGCTCATGGAAATTTGTTCTTACAGCGCTTAATCTGAGTGTTGTGTACAGTGATCAGTTACATCCTGAGACGCAGCATCATGAGCCATCACCCTTTGTCATGTGAAGCTAACAAATTAGAATATGCAGGATCATTTTATTGCATCGTGTTGTAGAATTACACAGAGCTCTATTTTATTATACTGTGCAGGTAACAAAGACAGGAATACTACAGTGTTCTACTATTAATTGCTTGTTTAATGAATGAATAAATGCCTCTTATATTTCATCGGATGAAACCACCTGTAGACATTCATACCAACACAGGTAACTGACACTGGAACCAAGGAAATCCCATCTGGGAACTTTGGTTGCTCCTTCCTACATCTTCTTAATATGCAAAGAAAAGCTGCACCTGAAGGAAGTGAAGAGCTACATTAGCATAATGAAAAGCAGTCTATATCTTACTTTGTGATGGTACCTGGAGGCATGGACACTCTCTGGTTCCCTCCAGATACCTGGCTGGCAAACCTGCAGGCCTCTGCAGCTCCAGCTGTCAGGGGAAATGCATTCAGGCTGTGTTTTGATTCTCAGCGTGCCAGCTAGCTTTCTTTGAGCTCTGAACAGACAGGTTCTAAAATACTGTGAGCACAGCATGCCTCATTCACCCATTCACACACATTCATAGAAGCACTTCTTTCTACACCCAGGTGCTTTCTGTCTAACTTTCACACTCCAGTGGATGCATCGGAGACTGGGGGGGGGGGGGTCAGCATCTTGCCCGAGGATACTTTAGCACGCAGACCGGAGCAGCCAGGGATCAAACCACCAACCTTCTGATTAGTAGATGACCCGGTCTTCCTCATTGTAGCTCTAGGCTTCCTGTGTGTGCCAGCCGGCTCCTTGTTACCCACCTGCAGACTAAATCTGTAGCTTGCTAGCTGAGTCACTGCCTGCCACTCTCCAGTCCTTTCAGCCATCAGCCACCTCTCACTTATCTGCTCATCATGGATGCTCCACTGCACATCAGTCCTTGGATAAACCTTTTAAAACTCTGTGTTATTTGTGCTGTGTTTGGGTCGGCCAATTCTTGGTTCAAATGTTAACAAGTTTCGATGTATTAAGAAATAATGTATTACTGCGGATACTCAAAACATTCAGAAACACACACAGAGGTACAAAGTGCTCATTTGACTTGACGTAAATGTACAGAAACTCATTCACAAACACCCTTTTTAAACACTGCAGACTTTCCTTCTTCAGTGTGGCTCCTTAAAGGCACGACCTCGGCATTCTCGAGCCTAAAGAAATGTACTGTTAGGATATTCAATAGAACAGACCGACACGCACACTCACACACACACACACACACACACACACACACACACACACATTGTTAAATGAACTAAAGCTAATGAAGGACGCTGACATATACACAGAGTTAACAGTTTACACTCACTGAGCAGGAATACCAGGCTAACAGTAGCTATGACCTCCCTTTGCTCTCAGCCACTTGATTTGATGTAAGGATAGTTTGATTAAATAAAATAATAAAAAAAACAGAAGCAACCTACAAACTTTGCTCTGATACTAAAATATATTAAAAACTTGGAAAAAATAAAAAGTATTCATTTTATTCAACACACTCACCAAAACACTCATGAGGCGGTGCCATGGTTTAATAAACCAGCCTGTCACCTGCAAAACTGATCACTGAGACCTTCTCCCTTTGCTTTGTTTGTCATTAAAGAGTATGACAGCTGTCCCGGGGGTGCTTGGTATTCAGTCATGCTGTAGCAGCTGAAATGGCAATTTCACCTCTAAATGAAACCCAACTGTCCAAAAGAATAAATAAATAAAGAGCTGTTTGTGGCTACAAACCAAACCAAAGAAGAAACGCAGGCTCCACCTCTTTTTCTCCTCTGTAATTATATATGTTTTAACTCGCCAAGAACAGGAAAATATTCCTTATGTGTTTAATTTTTTTCTTGCCCATCACTCGAAAAGAATTAATTTGTGATATTTGTGGCAATGGCAGGCTTTCTAACAGCTTCTTAAATTGGCTCATTAAAAACAGCATCTAAGCCTCTCATTTTTTTTTTATCATATTCTTTCAACAAAAGCAACACCGTCCATTTCTGCATCTTTTCCCATAGAAGAGTTCTTATGAAAGCTGAGCAATCACACTCCCTTTTAACCATTTATACATATCTTAAGGACAAAATCATTAAATAGAGCTAAGCGTCTGATTTCCCTGGCTGCACCGTTTAAATACCCCACGGTACCTCTAAGTAGGCGGTTGTGTTGATTGAGCCCATTGAGCCCTTGCCTAAAGTTCACCCTTGAGAAAGAGAGAAAAATCTCTTTTCATACTCGTGTCTCATTTGCACACTAAAGCACTCTTAATTTCCACAGATGAAAAAGAGGTAGCTTCTGAAAAGGTGAAAAATGGTTTTCGAGGAAGTTTTTGAGGATTTTCTCAGCTGGTGTCTCATATTGTGTGTCTGAAGGTGGGAGAAGATGCGATCTTTAATGCATTCTGCCCGTCAGACAGGAATTTCAGTGCTGATCACATGACTTTAAAAGCAAGATAATTGATTGAGCAGAAGGGAATCCTTCTCCCTCCTGTGAAAAAACAATTCACACTTCCTTTGCCACCTCGCCTGTTGTCAATATAATGCTTTTTGTTACAGGCAATAAAAGAGGTGCTATTACTCTGAGCTTGCTTTGTTATCAGAAACAAAAGAATAGAAAATATGTGCGCAGGTTTGGTGGCAATCATAACCAGCGGGCAGCAGTGCGCAGCATGCTCTGTATGAAGATGGAACAATAACAAAAAGACAAAAAAAAAAAGAAAACAGCATGAAATTCTCATGAAAGAACAAGTGAGGGAAGAAAATGGTTTCAGAGGTGTGTCGAATACAATAAGGTCACATTATGCTTATAGCTGCTTGAGTCATCATACAGGAGAAGATGCAACACTATAACAGGAAAATGACAAGATGGTGCATTATAAGAGGAAGACGATGAACACCGTATCAGTGAGAGCAGAACAGGAAGACATTTGTTTTTGTCTTCTTCTCTATGATTCATGCAGCCGATGAATCAAGAAGTATGAAGTACGAACAACAGACTTTACAAAGACTCCATTTACAGACGTAGCAGTGAGGTCGCCTGTTATTCAGGCACTAATAACTGAATACAAAGGAATCGCTCCACATTTTGGGAAATGTGTGCATTCGCTTTCTTCCCCAGTGTTACTGCTACTAAAATAAAGCGTACATAAAAGATGACCAGAGTTACACAAAGCAGTGGCTGTGCAGTCCTGAGTCGAGCATCAAACCAGAAATGATGAACAAAGGAGGGATCTGACTGGGAAACTAAGGAATATCGGACACCCTGAAGCAGTGTTCATTTTGTTGACGATTTATTTTCGTCATAGTTTTCATCAATGACCCTTTTTTTATGACAAAATGAGACGATAACTAAATAAAACGATGTGTAAACCATGTGGGGCGAGTATCTCGGGTAAAAACACGACAAATCTTAAACGACATCTGCAAACCAGTCACCCAGACCTCCATGCAAAGGTCAGCATGTTAATGTCATGCAGGGTAAAGTGTTTTTCCCAGTTTGTGTTTAGAGAAAATCTCCACACCGCGGTGGATTAGCCTTTATAATCTTAGTCCTGAACACTGCCCTGTACCTTTCAGAGCGTCCTGCTGTAAAACGCTGTATTATCTCAGGAAGGTGGTGTTAATGAGCAGGTGTGTGGGAAGCAGGTGAAACGCTAATGTTAATATTATTAATAATATTCCATAACTTTTAATAAATGTTTAATTCTGTGTAAGTGTGTATAATGACTAATTCAAGGGAACTGAAGAAAAAGCATTTACATTTTACACTCTTTATATTTTAGTCGGCTAAATCCACTGTAGATTTAGTCGACTATATTCTTACCATAATTTGTCGACTAAAACTAAAACTATTCAGATGACTAAATTATGACTAAAACTAAATCAAAGTTTGCTGTCAAAATTAACACTGCTCTGAAGCATAAACTGCTTTGTCATTCTTTGCCTCGAATGGGGATCATTTAATAAACGATCGTCATATTGTAATCAAGGAAACTATTGAGCACAAACTCATCAAGAAAGTCATTGTTTAACTCAGAAAACTCAGAAAGGTAGCGCCGGCAAAACGGCTGCACGACCTCAGACAGCTGTCTCCCCTGTTTGTTTCTGTTGTTTGTATTTCTCTTGGATGGATGTTCTGGAACGCAAATTTTGTTACATGTTTACATATAATGACAATAAAGTCTTCTTGAATCTTGAATCTTCTTGAAACATCACCAGTGACTCAGCCACTGTGGGTCATTAGAAAGGATGCAGGTTAAAGGCGTTTCCTTTTCAAATGGTTATGGTCACTTCCACCATCTCTGATGATCTTATCTGATCACGATACAAATCACAAAACGATGCAGAACACGGTCAGTTTAAAGGTTCAGGAGGAAGGACGGGTAAACTACTTGTACACAGGAAGTTACTCAAACATCTGCAGAGTCACAGTAAGGAAAACAGCGGTCTGAGACAGCAGCATGACCTAAATGATTTCTACAATGGGAAACTTGTGATCTTGTTGCCCTAAAGCGGTTGATGAGGACCATGCCTGTGACCGTGCCACCACAGTCAGTTACCATATTCAGAGCAACTTTGGTGCATCAACACAGCAGAAAAAAGGCAATAACACAGAATCAATGTACTATTAGTCTGCTCTCAGTTTGAGATTAAATGAGGGTGAGTTGGCAATTACATGTAATCTTTGATAACAGAGTTGTGTTACCAAACAAACCTGTTGCTGTCTACTTACACAGATATTCATATTAAACAGACATTCACATTAAGTTCTTACACTCAGAATCCAGTCAGAACCTCATGAAATTCAGAAACTCCTCCACAAATACTGACACAGTAGCTGCAGGATGTGCTCGGCAGTCTCTCTTTTATATAGGAAAATAATCAGAATACAACCAGCTGAATCAATCCCCCTACTGCACAGAGATACTCACTGGTGCACACAGACTCGGATGGATTTTGAGGTACAAAGCAAGTTTTCATTAGTCGTATTCCAGAGTTTTCCAACTTTTGTAAGCCCAAAGAGAAGTCCTGATGGCCTCTGGTTTGTCACAGGCATCTGTGCTTTGTGAGTGCACAACATTTTCTCTGTGGGCTCCTCAGTGGATCCTTGGATATAAAATAAGTACTATGTCTCAGCCGTGTCTCAGAAGCTCTGCATCAAATCAAAACTGACCGAACATGTAAGACGCGGAGCTAAAAATGTCCTTTAGCTGGATGAGCTGCACATCTCAGAGTCCAGCGAAGTCAGCCCTGATGCAGCCACTGGACAGGAATATAGATTCATCCAGCGAAGGCAGGCGCTGAAGTGGACGTCACTGCTACCTGCCCCGAGTAGGTGCCCCTTGTCCTGTACTCCATCCACTGAAGAGAGGATCCTTAGTTTCCAAACTGTGCATCCATAAACAGAAGCTTGAAGTTGGCGTTGAGGCGGCACCGTCTTTATTCCTCACTGACAAGTTCTGCAACAGATCCAAGAAGTCTGTGCAGAGTCGACCTTTGACAGCTGATGTCTCACAGAAACATCGCTGCACGTCTCAATCTGCCAAACGACTCCTTTTAAAATGACTGTTACATAAACTTCATAGTTTTATTTTTCACTGTGTTTATTGATGATGAATGGGATAGAAAATAAATACATTTACTGCATAATCTTCATGCAGAACATTTTTGAAAACATCAAACGTGATTTAAACAGCGAAAATAAACCATTTAAATACTCACTAATACTACAGAGCCTTGGCAACGGCAGTCAGAGCAAAGTGGTGACTGATCGCTGCGTTTTACACAGATCTGTGAAATATCAAAATCATCCTTTAGTTTTAAAATCATTTGATGTTCACCACAGAGAACAAGAGAAGGCATCCAACCTGCTGGTGAAGCATTAAAGAAATACGGTGACTCTTTCCATATGTTTATGTGACACTACAAATATAGACTATAATGAATTTAAAGACTAAATGTTTACATATAATTTACTTTTTTACCAAACATCAAGCAAATCCTGTTATTTCAGGTGTACATGTGTCTACGGCAGCTCGTCACAATGTCACAACGTAAACTAAAATGAGTTTAAAAAAAACAAAACAAAGACTGGAAGGCTCCCCAGACACGCCTCTGATTGCAATCGGTGTAACCTCCATGCATGCGCAATATGCAACTATAATAATTTCCCACATCTGTAAAATTCTTCTGCACGTGAATATAAACAGTACTAAGATTTTAGAGAGATGGATCTGAGTGTCCTATAAACACTACGACAGCCTGAAAAAAGCATCTTTAGGGTGATCTGAGAGTGAGGTGTATGTGTCACACCGCTGTCTCAGCAATAGATGGAGAATATTTGATATTTAATAACATGAATAATTAAAAAAATTATATCAGGCCATCCTTTGATTGCATGTGCTATTAAGTGCCTGATTATATGTGAACCCCATGAAGAAACATGATTGTTTGCATAAATAATATTTATACAAACCTTCTGCTGTGAGATGATTTTTTTGGTTATGCTTTCATCATCAGCAGCCCTGAAAGGCTTCTTCAGGATGCTGTGCACAAAGCACTATTCTTTCTCCCTGCCTGATTACATGTTAATATATTCCAAAAGTTAAAGGTTCCGAGTGCAAAACCATAGATTTTCTTTTATCCTGAACCTCGCTACAGCGACTGAGGCAGCGCTTTGCTACACCCCCCCGGACTAAACGTACTCCTTTGGTCACAGTTTGAGTCTCGGAAGCAAAGCCGAGGTTTAAAAGTAGAGCGCGAAAAGGATTCCCAAACATCTTTGACAAACAAACCTATCCCCTCCGGACGTGAACCTCCACCATGCTGTGAACCTTGTTAGAATGGAGACATTACCAACCCGGCTGGGAACCCGTGATAGACGCTGAGCTGATTCCACCTTAAATTGTGTGACCAACAACTACAGAAAGAAAACATACATTCCAGGAAACACAGAGGTTAATATTTGACTTTGTTGGATTGGTTAGGTTTAGAGTTCCACTTATGCTCGGGTTCATGACCTGTGGAGGCTAGGCATTAGCGGTTCTGGGTGCTTAGTTGTAAAGACTGTGACAGGATTCAGAGAAAATCCTCTGCTCAGCTTTTGAAAGCCGAATGTTTCTCTCTTCCTGTTTGATACAGAATTTCAGCTGCTCGACCTTTTGAGACCTGAATGCAGCTATAGGCCAATTAAGCACCTGAACTTTTCCCCCCTCTGCAGATCCATATTGTTGTAGTGTGGATTTAAGGATATGTTGCTCCAACCGCATTAGGATTGAAGTATCTGGATTCATTTGCAATAGGAGGGGGTCTCAGCAGGTTGTAGACTAATTAGCATAAACACAGGGCTACCTCACTGTGGATATGTTCGCTCAGTAACACAGAAAGAAGAAAAGCTCGAGGAAAATGGTTTGCCTGCAGAAGTGTGTCATCACTGAGAAAAGGATGTGAGGGGAGTGATGTACTTACAGATACCAGAATAAAGGTCAAACTGTTAATCTGAAGTAAAGTCATACTACATGCTAACCATCCATGACCAGAGACTTGTTTTGCTTGTGCAGAGGACTGCCACACATCGTTGCTTGTAGCATTCAAACACATTCTGAAGTTTGCTGACATAAGTTTCCAAAACCTTTAGTGATGAAGACCTCTAACCAAGCCGGAGGGCCGTATAAAGGTTAGGCTTTCTGCCAAATGCAGTATAAGTAGATAGCAGGGGAGAAGGGAAGAGCAAAGACTCGGCTGTGACCGTTTCTGACGGACAGTTTTTGCCTCAAACTAAATGCGAACGCTTTCTTTCTGGTGAAGGATTAGAGGAAACCTGAAGGAGACACGAGTCTGGTCTCATGCGGTTTGTGCAGCCGACACACATGAACGTGAACCACACTGCTAATCAAAAAGTTGTTATAGTCTACATGAATTACACAGGTTGCAATTATAGGCTCTGTTTTAAAATCATGGTGATGCAGCTCTAGCCTTGATTGTGTCTCCAGTCACGTTGGACTATAATAAGCTGATTCTCTTCAAGGAATCGTTGTTAATCACCACCAACACGGCGTGGCTGTGGGATTCATTTTCTCTGTTAATTTAAGTGTTGATTCCGTCAACCAAAGCTATTTTTTCCAGATGGAAATGAGACCAAAAAAAAAAAAAAGTAGGTGTTGAAGTGCATGTTGCTTTTGAGACATGAAGCAGTGTACTTTCCTGACACATTGTTGTGATAGAAGAAGAACGAGATGCTGGAAGAAGTTTGGGCACGTGGCTGTCACCCTCCACGGCACAAACACTGAGTGTAACGGCTGCTTATGACAACGAATCCTGCAAATATATCAAGCAAGTTTATTTGAAGCAATTGTGTGAACACCACCTCAAACTTCAGTCATCATAATGTAATGAGGTAAAGTGTGACAGGAACTACTGTAACTGTATTTTCTGATTTACAAAAGTTCATCTTCCAGGACAAGAGGAAAGTTTCTTCTCTGGAAAACTTGGTCCTGTCACAGACGTTGATCTTTTCAGAGAATCACAAAGGGAAAAGTTGGGATCGTCATTACGACCAGCAGTTAGGAGCACAACACTTTCATCCAAGTGCTTTTTCTGTCCTGAGCCGTTGGCCCAGTGTTTTTTCTTTATGTGAAGTTCTGTTTTGTTGTATTGTTCGGGTTGTGTTTCCTGGTTTTTCTCACTGTTTAGGTTCTCAGTTTGTTGTAGTTCTGTGTGCCAGCTTTGAGTTTAGTTATTGCTTGTGTGTGTGTGTGTGTGTGTGTGTGTGTGTGTGTGTGTGTGTCTGTGTGTGTGTGTGTGTGTGGTGTTTAGGTTCCTTCTCTGGTAGCTTAAGAGTTGAGTTTTCCCTGTGTTTATCCCTCGGTCTCCCTCCCTTGTGTTGGAGTGTCTCTTGTGTCTGTTATTCCTCGTGTTCTGTTAAGTCTGCATGTGTGTCATGGTTGGTCACTTCCTGTTTTATTTTGACAGTCGTGCTGCCTGCGCTTTGTGTTTAGTTTTGCTTCCTCTGTGTTATTAGTTTCATTTGTTTCACCTGTTGTTTCCACTTGCCCTGATTACCTAGTTACCTAATTTTACTTCCTCCTCTGTAACTGTCTTCATTGTCTTCACCTGTGTCTCATTTCCCCAGCTGTCTCTACTTCATTGATTATGCTGTGTACATAAACAGTCCCGTCCTTTCGTTTAGTCTTTGTCTTGGTGTCTGTACATCTACTCCTGTGTCCTCCTCCTTTTCCCTCTTGGCACCCTGTGAAGGTTTTTGGGTTTCTGCTTCTTCCGGTTTAGGATTTAATTTTTTGTTCTTCTGTTTACAGCCTAATAAACGTTGTGCTTTTGGTTATTTAGTCTGTTTCGTGTCCTGCATTTGGATCTTTAATTCTACAGACTATGACATTAGGATACTGCTCACCGTTGTATTTAGCATATCAGAATAGTTTGATTTGATTTAATGCAGGTGAGGTCAAATAGCCTTTTAGAGTTCAGTCTCGTTTTGTGCACAGCTGAAACGTCTTGCTCTTGTCTTCCTTTCTTTAAACTTGCACACAGAGACAGGTGTAATTTTTTAAAATCCCCAACCAATCCAAAATTATCACCATGATAAACACCTGCTAAACATCAGCATGTTAGCACTGTCAGTGATAGGAATGTGTTAGGATATTGACATTTAGTCACTCTCACGACTGTACCTAAAATAAAGCTTCGCTGAGCAGACTCGAATGCAGGTTTTATGTCTGTACAGCAGGAAAACAAGAAGCTCCATTCTTTTCTAATGGAAGACACCTTCACTTCTACTGCGCTCTGGCTTTTACACAAGCAAATGCAAACCACGTCTTTCCCTAATAGATTGAAATCATAGAGACCGAAGAGACTCGTTTCTATAATATTGCTATCACCTCTTATTATATAGTATATTTTCTCCCAAACAGATAAGGCATTGAAGCAGTTTCTTTATAGCAGAAGCAGCTTGGTGGAAATAATTTAACTCACAAAGCAAACGGGAACATTTTCGTGCTGATAAATGGATGCAAGATGGAACCTGCTTGGATCTTAAATTCTCATCCCAGAAAGAAGCAATATCAGGAGAGATACATTTCAAACATAAAGGGAGACAGCAGAGTGCTCTCACCATGTTTGATCATCTTTTACTTTCCTTCTCTGAACTTTTCATTTGGCTGGATGAATAAACATTAGGGGAGGAAAATCGTCCGCTCCGTGCATTCATCCTGTCACGTCTTTCTGGGAGAAGCAAAAAGCTGCTGGAAATAATGACTGCAAGTTTGAAAAGTTGATAATGGCAATTTGAAAGGATGTCAAACCATTAAAAGGGACTCTAAAGCACATACAGGCTTGATGGGCTGAAAGGCCAAACATTCAGTTGTTACATGACTAATAATGAAACAGTGAGGTGTCTCCTACGCCCATCTGACAAAAGCATTTCACATAAACAAAAAATTTAAATTTGCGTTAGGCACAAAGCTACTGCTTTTATACAGGCAAAGTGGTCTGGGAGACATGATGGAGAGCCAATGTGAGTCAGGCTCACAGTTGAATTAGTTAAATGTGTCCAGATTATAATGCCAAACTGTATCTTATTCTAATAAAAATAATAACAGTAAAAACAAAAATTAAAGCTTCCACAGCATTTCCAAATCTGCAGGTGTTTATAGACGTTGAGCAGGACTCTTTCATTTGGACATTTCTTGACAAACCTCGGTTTTCCAACAAGACCTTAATTTTGCAGATTCACGCTGCAGCTGGCACCCACACACAGAGAGTGCATCAAGGTGGAGTCTAGAAATGTCCTCACTTTGGATAAAAGGCTGGATATAGCTACTGTTAGGGTCTACATTCATCTTGGAAAATCAGTTTTCCCTTTCTGAAATGGTCCTGTCAAAGATGTTGATCTTTTTAGAGTCTGACGAGGGGACACCATGGGCTCAACAAACTATTATGGCCCACAGCTGAGAGCACAACATTTTCACAAAGGTGTCTGCTCACCTTCTCCTCCGAGGATGTGAATCATACCCAGGAGGAGAAAAAGCTCTTTCCAGCAATTATCTTCGCAGAGGACTTTTAAGGACGCCCCAACCACCGTGCCAACAAGCAGTGCTGATACCGTGCCTGCAGAGCGACGTCGTAGAATGACCTTTGGTTTCTGTGCACCTGCACAGTCTCAGCCTCTTCATTCGAGTTAACAGGCCTGATACCTCAGGCCTCAACAGCATCATCAGGACCATCTGCTGACAGGACAGTGAGAGGATGATCTTCACTGATAGCAATGCGCTCTGTGACATCATAATTGCTTGACCAATCGAAAAGCAGTTTTTTGAGACATGGAGCATTGTTCTTTCCTGACACTTAGTTGTGATGGATACATATATATAATATAAATCTTGCTCATGGTTATAATAAAACTGGTAAAAATGCACCCTTGAAAGAGGCCATTTCCAATATTCAGTAGTATAACAAGCGAAGCACTGAGGCACTCACCTGAGGAAATTCACACCAGAGCGAGACTAATAATGTGTTTTAGGACCTGATGCACAGGAGAAGGGAACCAACTCCCACAGGACTAATTAGGAATCACAAACTTTAAACACCTGCCCACAGGGATTAAAGTTAGCACTACACGCAGATTTATACTATCGATAATCACAGCAGGTCACCAAATACTGTACAATGCCTAAAACTCAGGGAGTGCACAGTTCTTGCCAACAAAATTGCACCAAAGACGTTTGTAACAAAAGGCCTGCTACCCTAATTAAACTCAACATGGGGAAAACAAACTGACAATGTCGCACAACCAGATAGTCCTAAACAAGAGAAAATAGTGCACGTGTGTGTGTATAAGAACAATCTTTCATTAAAAAAATAATGCACTGAAATGCTGGACCTTGCTCTGAATTAGACTCTATCCAGTATGTATGGTCATTTAGATAGCTGGAGCCTATCTCAGCTGACACAGGGCAAGAGGCACTATCACTACTATCACTGGACATGCTGCCAATTTGTTGTGCGACTAATGTTGCATTTCATTTAACTCAGAATCAGAACTTGGAGTGATGCCGCGTCTGATCTGAGTGCATTCCAGCAGTAAAGTCAGAAAAGTGGGAAAAACGGGATTTGTTTTGCTCCTTAGCGAGATGGACTCATTAATGCTTCACGAGTAATAAAGCACGATGCTTAAAAACACCATTGTAGCATGTTCATCGATGGAGCTGGTCAAGAATCTGCATATGGCGTATTTAGTGAGTCACAAATACACTAATGTCTGTGCAGATTACAGTTTCACTGCCTGTTTACATGCATTGCTGCCATCTTGGATTTTTAAGGCAGGTTCAGTAGGGCCGCTCCAGCTTTCAGAGTTGGATGGAGACATTCCAGCTGACAATTCTGACTTCAGATGAAACATACAGTAACACACAGAGACAGACAACCACTCACACTCACATTCACACAATTAGGAATCACCATTTAATGCATGCATGTCTTTAGGCTGTGGGAGGAAGCCAGAGAACCCCCACAGACACAGGGAGAGCATGCAAGCTCCACACAGGCAGGGTTTAAACCTGGGACCTTCTTGCTGTGAGGCTAACCACTGATCCCACTCTGCTGCACACAAAGCAAATTGCACTGGACAAATTCCCAAGATTACATTTGTATTATCCAATCACTTTGAATGCAAAACCCTGCAGAATCAGTGTTAGCATAACTTTCCTTCCAGGAATCATGTCTGCCAGAGTTTCAGTTCTCTCATTTTTAGCTATTCACTCAGCAATATCAGCTAGCTCGCTCGTCTCCATCTCTAACATAAGCTCAATTTCAAAAGCAGACCTGCAGCTACACGCTGCTGATGACATCCTTTAAGGTCTGCGTTGTACGACGCAGCCCTAACACAGAAGCTTCACAACAACAGCTGCGCTCTGACGTGATAGTAATTCGTCTCAAGCTGTGTTTTACTGAGCAGGCTGCAGTTCTTTGGCATTAGTGCTCAGACCAAGAGGCTGACTACATCTGTTTGCATGTTTCTGTAACCAGAGATGTATAAAGTACTGGAGTAGAGGAGTGGAGTAGAAGTACAAGTACTATATAAAAAAATTGACTTGAGTAAAAGTTGAAGTGTTCTTTCAACACCATACTCAAGTGGAAGTACAGAAGTACTCAATTTTTTTGGTACTTAAGTATTGCAAGTAGAAGTATTTCAAAAATTGCTACTCAAGTACCGAAAGTACAAGTACAATTAAAAGTACAAGTACTGTGTATATTAAAGAAAGGCAGTCAAAAGTTTGATTATCATTGTTTATATTATTTCAAACATTTGAAAGGCACAATGTATTTGGCTGAAGCTGGAGTACAATGATAAAAGGCCATACAAGTGTTTACAAAAAAACAAACACAAATAAAACATGTCAAAAGGCCAGAGGGGCAGTCCACAGAGCAGCTAAAAGACAAACAAGGTGTTCCTGGGACGTCATCCATCTCGATATCGGACAGTAAGCTGACGCGTTTTGTCCTCAATACTTGCAAGCAACAGCGCAAAAGGCGGAGACGAAGCCTGCGTTTTTTTTATAGGCTTGATCGCTCAAATCGCCCAATGATGAGCCGGCTTCATAAACCGTGACAGCGCCATCTACCGCTCTGGCATTGATACTATGACTTGGGGATGATTAATAACGTTTTCATAATAGTAACGAGTAACGATTCAGCACGTGAAAAATGTATCGGAGTAAAAGTATTAAATTAATCAAAAATATATAGTGGAGTAAAAGTGAAAGTAGGGGAAAAAATATGTACTCCAATAAAGTACAGATACTGCATTTTAGTACATAAGTACAGTACTTAAGTAGTTCTACTTCGTTACTATACATCTCTGTCTGTAACACCTTTACAAGTGAACTTATTTATAATACCAAGTGTGGTTATATTAAAAACTTTGCCTACTGTCACTCAGACACTTATCCAGAAAATTACACATTCAAAAGAAGAAAAATAAAATATTGACTCTGACAGAAGCTTCACTCAAAGTGTTTCTCAAAGATAATTTGTTTTCCACTTCTTCAACATTTTTTTAAGGATTCAGAGCCAAAAATGCCGCAAAGTTTGAAAATGTGTCCAATTACTCAGAGCATCTGTTTCTCAGATGAAGCAGATCCTGCATGTGTTTATAACAAGTGGTTTAACTGCACCTAGAAAACAAAATCGACATGGGTTTAAAAAGTGTGCGCAGACTTTCTGTAACCTGAGGAACTCAGTCAGCGCTGAGACGCTGATTCAGAACCTTCCAAACCAAACACAGCATGTTTGTAACTGGGGGGAGAGAACCCAGAGGATTTGTCTGCCCCATCAGTGTGTGTGTGTGTGTGTGAGGGGGCAGCCTGTGGGCTCTCTGCTGGTGCAGGACTGCAGCCTACTGTAGTCAGCGAATCTCTGGATGGGAAAAGAAAAAGAAAAACTCAGGCAATCAGAGTTTTATACACAAACGTGTGTCACTGTCATCACACACATGTGCTGACAAGTGTGAATGAGGAAATTCAGTATATGAGAGCTGGATAAATGCAATAATTTGTTTCCCTTTGCGCTCCAAGAAAAAAAAAAGCCTTTTGGGTCTTCATAGATACTGTAAGCCACTCTGTGGATAAAAGTTAGTGAGAAGGAACCCTTCAATATGTCAATATGACTTGTTAAATGATTCTGGCTCAATGGATGATATTTTTTCTGTTGTGTCACAGAAATGTGATTTGGCTAAATGTTCAAAGATGGAGTGAAGATCTAAAAGCCAGTTTGAGTTCATCTCCCATCTGAGCAGCTCCTCAGTTCTGAAAGCTGACGAAGGGACCGAGGGATGTTATTTGTATTTACATAAACTTTATTTAACCTGGAAAAAAATTACACACACACACACACACACACACACACACACACACACACACACACACACACACACACACACACACACACACACACACACACACACACACAGTAACTAATTACTGGGTTTCAGGACTCCATTCTTTGCTTTTCATCCTCTCTTTCACTGACAATTCAAAACAACTGAAAACTCATTAGTGTTTAGATGAGGCCGAACATGTCTTGGTATTAATCATTCTCTACAATAAATCTTTATATAGAGTCTGCAGACTACAGTAAATGAATGGAAGTTCAGCCTGAATATCAGACCAATAACAACAAAGACCACAGAAAACCACATGTGGTCATTTGGACTAATATCTGGATCCTGGATGAATGCAAACAATATGAATTACATGCTTTTTACCTATTTGAGTTGTCACTATGTGTCAATCATACATGATACTGCTACAAGAGAAATTCACAGGTGTGAGAAGCAGAAATACTCTAAAGCTGCTTCAGTGTGTGCTCAGCGTGAATCACTGCGTCACTCACCTTGATTCAGATTTCTGCACACTGAAACGTTTCCTCAGCATCTGGTTTGTGTTCGGTGGAGATAATCCCGTCACTTAATCAAAATTACCAAACACTTTTACCTCGTGCACTTTTTCAGACGGAGCTCCTGCTCAGCAATAAGATGGATTCCTCTGCCTAAACGGGTTTTACACATCCGTGCCTTTACATCTTCTCGGAAATATATAAAGAGCTTATGAAAGGCTCCCTGTAGAGGCTTCAGCACTAAATCAGGTCTAAGAACACATCAGCAGAGAACACAGTAACCTAATCAAGTGTAAATGTGTCATAGCAAAGCCCATTCCCCTCTCAGAATGCTTCCCAAACACAAGAGAAACCGTCCTCTCACCCACTGTTCCAACTGACAGTGCACATCCTCTAAATGCTGCAAGTGGAGCTTTGAGGGCACAAACTGGATAAATCCTGTCTCTGTACTTGCTGTCGCTCCAGGCCAGTGGAGATTTTCTTGGGAGTGTTCAGGGCTCAGCCACAATGCATTGTGGGGGTGCTGGTGAGTCACGGATGGGTGGAAGCGCTGATAGAGACGAAGAACAGCTTCCCTAATGTCAGCTGTAATACCTAGGCAGACATGTTGGGCCTAATCGAGTGTGGCACTTCCCAAAGCACCGAAAGGAACTGGAACTACGAGGACGCATCTTCATCATCATCCACTTGTTTGTTACTGCTCACGGGCCCCGAACCCGATTTAACAGCGCTTCTCTTTGTCATCTTTGTTTTATTAAACTTTTATTAATCATTGAATATTTTCATTTTTCTGAGGGCAAACAGAAACCTCTGCAAGTCAAAGACAAAACCTCACTGAGCGAGAAGGACCCTCGCAATGTGATGCAAAGCCTGTGGGCATAACCTTCTGCCCTACTGAGTATGAGAGTGAAAACCTAACCAAGCGTGAAGAGGCTGTCGTGTCCACTCACATACTGACACATTGTTGATTCATAGACAGCCATGTTGGTTTTTTTAATCTTCAGGTTTGAATGTTTGACACACCAACAAGCAGTGAAAAGAAAGGCGATTTTACCGTTTCCTGACAGGAAGGAAAAAGAAAGTGTGAATATTTTTTTTTAGGTGCTGGTCCATTTTATTCTCACTTGATTGATCCACGGGGAGAGATTGCTTCAGTATTTGTTGGACTTTTCAGAGATGAACATTTACAGTGAGAGAAACAGCAAATTGGATTCTTGAGGAGGTAAAGTTGAGGCGCTCTCTCTTTCTACTAGTAACATTTCACATGTTCAAAAAACTAGTTTTCCCAAAGGAGCATCTGCTGCATTCAATACTCAAACATTTCTGAACTATTTGCCTTTTCTATTTAGTTTTCATAGGCCGACTTATATCCCTGGAAATTGAGTCTGATATTTCTGATTTATATATACTAAATGCTGGCATGCTAACGCGCTACATTAAGATGTCAGACATCTGTAAAGATTCTCAGTCATCTGTGGCATTTTTTTATTTTCTGCTTCTCCTGCTTTGCTTCTCTTCTGTGTTGTGACGCAGAACTTTTGTTTTGCCAGCATGCTGATCTGTGTGCATCCCTCACTGCATTCAGCTGCATACGTTACCACGCTCTGCGTATGCTCGGCTGTTTCTCCTTTAGGGTGGACAATCTTCTGCTTCAGCGCACTGCTAGACTTGAACTGCGAAGGGACGAGGATGCGATGCATTCATGGTTAGAGAAGCACTTTTGCATCCTTGTGAACTTTCTCAGGCTGAGGCTCATTCGCTCCTAGGACAAAACACCAAGCTGAGTAACAGTTCGGCAATGAAGGCCGGCTGTTTGAGGGAAGAGAGCAGTGTTCACACGTGCACTGCAGCACAAAAGCTTTTGCAGACAAAGATGTTGAACTGGACGTTCAATAATCAGCCTTCTCCTACAAAGTCTCATTTTTCATTGTCTGAGGGTGAACATGCGTGCAAGTCCCTGAATGGCAGATGTGAAACTTCAAGAAAAAAATCCCGCAAGTCCAGCTGCCGTCATCTGACACTTAAATAAGATGACAATAAAAATAAATCTCCCAGCTGAACATCAGCTTTGTGGCATTTGTCAGGATGCTGTTGGTACTCATGTAAATCAAATGCAGCCTCACAGAACAATTAGAATGACTAAAGACTATTAATCTGTCCGTCAGTGATGACAGTTGACTTAAATGTACATTCATAATCCTCCATGCGTTTTTCAAGGGTCGAAACACGCTCATTTACATGTCACACTCCAGATTTTTAAACAAAGGATGATCCCGTCAGCGCTGAGATGTTAAGGGATAAGATGGAACTGACTGTTTCCCACAGTGAGTAACTGACAGCCTGAATGTGAGTCTTTCCAAACTGCCGTCAGTTTTAGCTGTTAATATATCAAATTTCCTCTTAATCGGTGTGACGTCGCTAATTCAAAACTCTGAGAGACCGTGGTGTTGACTTTAGTGATTGACATGATAGAAACTGGATCCAGAGGAAGATCCCCGTCAGTAATCTGCTCTAAACGTTTTTCTTAATCCTCTGCAGAGTTGATGTAGCAGCTTCATTCATCCATTGGCTCGATGGCTTCATGTTTTTGCTTTAGGAAAAACAGAGATAAGCTCAGAGTATTAAGTTGGATTTTCTAAATTAGAGTTCATTAAGTAGTTTCCACATAATTTCTATGTAATCTGTAGCTCTTCTGCAACAATAATAAACAATATAATCACTTAAAAACTGTGTAGATGTGTATAAAATACATCTTATTTTCTATATTGCACACCTTTATAATCACATCACCAGCTGAGCATTAATGGGGACATATTTAAACAAGTGAATGCAAGTCTCATATGTCTCCCAAATATTTCAAGTTCCAGTTTAAAATATTAAAATATAATCTGTTCAGTCGACCAAATCAAGCTGAGCCTCCTTACCCTTTCTACTCTCTCAGCTGCTTCCCGGAGCTGAGCTATAGCTCTCCTGAGGAGCGGTCCAAACAGCCCATCGGGCCATATGGCCCTGAGCCCTGAGCTTAGTGCCTGTGCTGAGGACAGGTGAGAATACTAGCAGAGTGATGTTTTTATGGTGCAGCCACCTGGGTGGCACAGCAGTGCATAAACCGTGTCCTGATACGGCAGCATCTGCATGCAGCCTTCGTAATGACAGACGGGCGGGTGTTAGGTCTGTATTACTTGTCGTGTATTTTTATCTTGATGACATCAGTATTTTATATCAATATTTTTATATCATGTATTGTTATATATATTAATCACACACTCTAATTAATGGTCACATTATGTATTATTTGTCACCTATATTGTCACTCACACACTGAAGCTCTGCATGCTGTAGACAGGTAAAAATGCTGAGGCCTGCTCTGCAGGCAACCTGGGATTTTTCCATTAAGTAATGCTAGCCCCCACCTTTGTGAGGAGCTTCACCTTTTACCCAGTGCACTTTTGACCCAGCTTCTCCCGAGGGGAGGGGAGGAGGCACACCTGGACTTCGGAACGTGGGAAAGATGGGTTTTTTCTAGCCCCCCTGAGATCAATTCATAGAACTGTTGCTTAAAGGAGCATCTTAATATGTCCCCTCCCCTGATAACAGCTGCAGGAGGTGTGAGATTGGGCTATATAAGGGCATGGCAAACTTGGGAGGGAGCGCTCTTCTTTGCTCTTCCTCTCACCCGTGTTTGCAGCGGCTGCAGGCTCTCACTCCCGAGAGGGCTTCTGTTTTTATATTCTGTTAAACTCTGGACGTTTATTTCTTTGCTTTTCTACCACCTTATAACAGCACCAAGGCGCTCACTCTCGGGAGGCTTTTTGCTTTCTTGCATTTTGTTTAACTTTTGCTATCTTGTATTTTGTTTAACTTTTTGATATCTCGAACTTTGTTTAACTTTGTGCTTCAATAAATCCTGGAAACGAAACCTGCTCATCTCCAGTGAGTTTCTGTGAAGTGTGGAGCTTTTCTCAAGGTGCATTTGCTCCCATTGGTCTCCCCTCCGCCTGGTAAGAGCAACAGGGGGAGAGAGCCGCAAAAAAACCCGACATCTTGGCGACCGCGGCAGGACTCCGAGATAAGAACAGCTGGAGAGGTACCTAGGGTTTGGACGGAGCCTCACGTTGCTACGGAGAACACCAAAAGCGCGCAAAAGTAAGTAAAGCAGTTTTCTGCAACAATGGTGTTGTCCGGGTGACTGAGACTTCCGCCCAAGTTCCTGGTTACACTTTCAAAATAAAACAGCTGTCTTGCTCTGGATAAAGAATTTGTAAAATTTAAGGGTTTTTTGGCTATTTTGAGCTAAAATGGTCTAATCTGGATAAAAGGAGACTCCTGGATTGAGCAGGTGTTGTGTTTGGGGTTTTTCTTGCTTTGCTGAACTCTGGAGTGGAATGAATGCGTGTTGTGTGTGAGATCGCAGCTGTGAATGGTGTTTGTCTTGTCTGTTCGTCTTGTCGTATCTGTTCTGTGGTATTTATTGAGAAGCGCTGAAGAGAATAAAGTGATAGGTCCTCGCGGAGATTTACCGCTGAGAATTATCCGGTCCAAACCTTTATCTTGGGCCGGACGAGCTCAGGCTGCTATCTGCCGCGGGCGATATTGCCCAGGTCGTGTATCGGAAGTAAGCTATTGGGGGTCCCATGATTAATATTTTGAGACCTTTGCGGTAACAATGCACTGAAGATTCGGCCTGGAGGATTCACTGTATGAAAAAAAGGAAGCTAGCAGAAAGTCGCACGGCGGTTACCGCACGTTTCATCAGAATCCGCTAAAGGTTCGGGCTCTGACGAGCGGGGGTCCACGGTCGGGGTCGACAACCAGGGGCGGATCGAGATAAGCTCTTAGGGGTAGCTCTCTGAAGGGGGAAACCTTTGATAATAAGACATCGAGGTCCGACTGGGAGATTATGACGTCAGGCACTGGATGAGTGGTGCCACTTGGTTAAGTTGTGTTTAAGTAATGTTTTGTACATATTGCCTGGGCTTGTAGTTATTCCCTGCTGTAAAATCTGCTTTTGAAAAGTATAATTCATTTATCCTTGTTAATTGCTGTAAATTGTGCTTCAAGAATATAACCTGCTGTGGAAGAAGGAGGAGAGAGGCTGCTGCAAGCTGCAAAGGCCTTGGCTGCGGACCTGTGTGTGTGTGTGTCTGCCTGCCTGGTATGTGTGTGTGTGTGTGTGGGAGAGCCTGGGATGTGTGTGTGTGTGAGCAGGAAGGGAGTTTGGGAGAGAGAGAGAGAGAGAGAGTGCTGTCGCTGGGCAGTTCTCTCTCTGCTCTAAAAGAAAAAAAGTTGTGTATATGTGAATAAGGAATTTATGAATTGGGGTTAATAGTAACTTTGTAACCAGTAATAGGTTAAGGATAATCGGGAGGAGCTCAAATAAAAATAGCCCTGTGAACAAAACAAAGCTCCTGCCGGAGCCAGAAGTCATTCAAACAATGTTAAATTTGATATTGGTCAAAAGAACAGCTGAAAAGAAGCAGATTAGAAAATAGGTCAGTGAGAACAAGTGACACAATTGGGAGAAATTGGTAAAAATAAGGGAGGAAATACTTGGGGAAAACTAGAAGATAGTGAAGAAATAAATAAAATCTCTAACAGCTGTAGTAGAATAATAGATAACATTATGTAATGGTAACAATAAAATAACTGGGAAATAATCGGAGTGTAGATCAAATAAATTAATAGACGTGTTCATGAACTGGTGGTCAGTGTAGTGGAGGAGTGATCTGTGAAGATGGACCTGCTGCGGGCTGCAAGGCCTCAGCCTGCAGCAGCATACATCTGTTGGTGTATATTAAAGACAGAGCTTGTCTGCTTTTCTATACAATTGGTGAATTAAAGTTTGCATAAAATTGTGGGAAATAAGTGCAAACTAGGAAAATTAATCATTGAGGTTTAGAGTTAATATTGAAGAGTGTAAAAAGTTTAAAAGTAGATAATCTGGAGGGGCTAGAAGTGTTAAATTAGAGACCAAAAGGGGAAAACAGGAACAGTTTAAATAAATTTGAATAAAAGAGTAACCCATCTAAAAGTGAAAAACCTCTGATAGAATAATTGGATTGATTAAAGCTAATAATAGAAGTAACATTAACTAGAAAAAGAGTCAAATAAAATTAAAAAGCCTAAGAGAATGGGTAAGAATGAATCCTAAACTTGGAAGAATAAGGGGAAATAAACGTTAAAATATTTGGGAGAAAAGGAAAGAAGAGAAAATTAAGAGAGAATTAAATAAAATAGCTATAATAACAACAATAGTATGAATAATAAATAATAACAAAATAGTAATGATAATAATATAGCTTGGACACAAACTGAGCCTAAAATAAATAGATTTAAGTGAAAATATAAATGTAGTAGGTGTGAGTGAGGTAGAGGAGTGGTGAGAATAGATTAGAGAGGATGAAATAACAGCTGAGCCTCTGAGGAGATAAAGGAATTTCAGAAACAGATAATCTGATTATTAGAAACACATCTGTGTAACAGGTCTGAGAGACTGCAGGACACCCAGCTGATCAACCTGAAGCTTTGACACCTCACAAGAACCTTAATTTAAAACATAATTCAAGATGAAGTCAAAAGGAGTTCCTAGAAAAAGAAAAATCTGTAAGTTGGTCCTCGGGAAATATTGTTTGATATTTGTGTGTGTGTTCTCAGTGCAAATGATGTCTTCACCTCAGCGCATTCTTTGAATACCGGAGGGTTTAGATGAAGGGGGCAAATTGAGTTGTAATGACCTCTCTGCTGTATATCTGCCTGGGTCCCAACATAGTTATAGAAGTAAATCTGTAAGTTTACCAAATTATCAAATAAACACAGTTAAAATAAATAACAAATGAATTAAATAGATTTGATGGTGCTGAGAGATTACTCTTTGAGTAAAAATTATAGCCAGAGAGACAGTTATTGGTTCACAGTGGACACTGTGTTATTCTCAGAGAGCGAGTGTGGAGCAGGAACCCATGGAGATCCTCTAAAACAGGGGGGGATCCACAGCCCCATGCACACGGTAATAAAACGGTAATATCCACCTCCAACCAGGAGTGTGGTGTATGCACAATGACAATGATGGACTTCCATCTCTGACTTTCACCTGGTATCTTTTAACATGGCATGTTGCTGAGTGACGTATAGATGAGAATGTGTTTACTGATAGAAAGTGGTTTTGGGGTTATGATAGAGGGGAAATAGATTAAAGCAAAATTTATGGTAAACAAAAATGATGTAATAAAGTGGGGGTGAAACAAAAAAAAAAGGAAAATTCCTGAAGTGTCTTTCTCTGCCCCATTGAGGCAGAAAATGCCTCCACTTTATTCTTTAAGTGCTTGAAGATCATTTTTGAGAAGCATGTCCTCTGAGCAAACTGCGGTGAGTGACGTCACACAAGAAGTGGACCTTTAAACAAAAAACCATGAAGATAAAGAGCAGAGTACATGAGCAGAATGCAATCTGTTCTCTTCTACTAACATTGTGTCCAGAGATGATTTACAGATGATGCTGCAGGTCTCCACAGCAACCTTCCTAAACAACAATAATAACAACAGCTGGACAAGGAAGAGGATGGCCTTCCTGCAAAGGAGGCAGGAGCAAGAGGGAGACGGCTGCAGAGGCTGGAAGATAATACACCAGACGGACAGCCAGCAAAGTGACGTCCAGACACACAAGAACTCTTACCTCCTGAATGGGAGGAGGAGGAGCGCAATGTGTCTATGTGCTCCACCGTGAAGTGGGTGAGGTGTGTCTACCCATGAGCCATGGATGCTTATGGGCATGGTGAGACTGGCTGATGGACTGTTTTCAACATCACAAAAACCAAGTAAGTCATCATTTCCTTTGGAGAAAATGCTGCAGGAGCTGCTCTGCACTTTGAGACATTTAAGCTCTTTGGGAGACATCCCAGTGAGCTGAGCAGAGTATTCCAGACTAACCTGCCTGATGATGTGAAACTGGAGATGCAACACACTGTATAGTGGAGTTTTTCAGGCTGCAGTATCCTGATGGCAGAGCTCTTCTAAGACAGGAGAAATCCTGAGAGAGGAGGAGAGTCCAACAAAAGGGCTGCGTACATTCCAACGGAGGAGAGACTGAGAGCTGACCAATCACAGGAAGGAGAAGGCTAAACACCTCTGATAACTGCACACTGAGGCTCAGGCTGCAGTGCTGACTGCTAACACTGCTCAGAGTCTTGCAGCTTCTTCTTGCTCACCCAGCCTGCTCCTCCTGCTGTCAGCACTACACAGGTAACGGGTGGATTCCCTGCACCAACTGTTCTTAACACTCTAACTGAATCTGCTGTGCCTGTTGTACACATGCATGTTAATCAAGGTGACAATCTGGACTTGTACACCTGAGAGGGAGAAACTAGAAGCAGATGAGAGGCAGAGTGACCTGGCGTGGAGGAAGGAGAGAACTGTCACAGCCAGGACCGCTGCTTGGACTCACTCAGCCTATTCAACAGAGAACAACCTGCTTAGAGGTAACTTCACAGGTCACCTCCAGAGAGACTGCCACATGACCTCTTGGGCTAGACCAACAGCCTGTTGGCCATAAGGAGGTCCAGAAAGGCCTGAAGAGGAAAAGGAGCAACCTGACGCATCCTTTAATTTGTTAAGTAAGCTGACATTTCAATAAGTCTTATGAGAAAAGACATTCTGTGTTCTTTAGAAGCAAAATCGTGTGCAACAGTGATGAACTGTATGCAAACTGTCAACTGAGGAAGCACACAGAGTGATGATGTGCCAACAGACACAGAGACTGTCTGGGTTTAACCTGAGGTGGTTTGGTTGCAGCCAGTGACTGAAGACTCCATGTTAAATGAACGATGGATGAAATGTGGGAGCTCTGGGTACGAATGCAAAGGAGGAGACTGAGGAGCTGAGGAGCCCGGATTGCTCTACATTTACTGTTTGATGAGAAACTGGAGTCCAAAGACTATGGACTGTGCTTTGATGAACTGATCAATAAAACAACATTTTTCATTTTTACTGGTGACTACATCTACTTTGCTCCACAGGGTGTGGCTGCTGCACCTGATGGACTGAAAAACTGGTAACAAGTGTCAAATGCTGGGCCACATCTCTTTGCTGATTGCTCGTGGACATACTCTCATGTACTGCACTGATGTTTAAAAAGACAAAGCTTATTTTAGAGGGAATCTAACTACACAATAAATGCATGCACATTTCTAAGGACAAAACACCACCACCAAGTATGATTGAAGTGTGAATGAATAGTTTATTAGATAAACATGTGTAGATCAAGTTCAATTACCATTGAACATAAGTAGTTGTTGAAACAGGTTCCATCTTAACTGAGCGAAACAACGCAGTATACTTGGCTGACTACGAGAGAGCCCTGCACAAACATTCCAATGTGTCTGGACCTTGGTCCATGCACAGATGGCAAATGAAAATCCTTGAATCCTTGAAATGAGGGAAGGCTCAAATTTGTCCAGTCTGATACAGTTGAGCTGAAACCTGGGGTCAAATTACCTTATTAAATTAGGCAATGTTCATTTAAGTCACATGCCATTGGAGCTATCAGGCTTAATATTGATGAGCTATTGAAGGCTGGAGTGCTTTTAAGGCTCATACACTAAAACCAAAATTCGGACAGTTACATACTGATGCAATTACAGATTCTGATACACCTGTGGTTCCTAATCCATATCTTTGCTTTCTAACAGTGCACCAGATATTAAGTGGTATTTATGTTTAGTACTTAGTACATTCTGTGATAACTGTGAACAGCCCTAACATCTTCAACCAAATTTTAGTGTAAGACTTGAAGTATCTGAATATTCTCAGTACTGTCTCACAGCATGCAGCCGATTTGTCGTCCTCTAAAAGAACAAAATGAGAAGAATTCTTGCAATTCTGCTAACAAACCACTGAATATCTAGGAAGACAGTTTGGTGGACAGAGGACGCTAATTGTTCTCTCTCAATTAGAAACTGTGATTAAAACCGACAACCGCAAACGGTTGGTGAATGTTGACGTGTTTGGGAATGACAGGATTCAGCAGACGGTGGATTTGTGACTATGTGTTTAAAACTGCATCTCTGCTGCTTCAATAAAGCAGCAGGACAAACTAACTCTGATCCCTAGCTGCAGTGGTTGACGGGAGCTGAAGCAACATCTGATGCACTGAAGCAGGACACACAATCTGACCTGGCATTGGGTAATCAGATTACTCGTAACCTTTCCATTTATATGTGGCTAATAGCAGGGGCTAGGTAAGAGCTGCCCTTACGCAGGATCCCATAGTAGGTAAGCAGCTCCTGCTTTATTACAATTTAAAACTGGATAACATGAAAGCTGGCTTCTCACCTTGCTATCAAGGTTTGATGGCAGCAGACTTTGTTTTTCAGAAACTAGGATTTTAACTCCTGGTCATCCTGTAACTCTTTGTACGCCACATCAATTGTGTGTTTTGTCTTTTGCCCGAGGTTTGTCATCACTCAAATAAAACTACGGGGTAGGAGGTAAGATTATCTGCCCCTGAACTATTAAAGATGTAATAATGTTAACCCTGTTTCCAAAATGGACTCCTCATGATTGTGCCACAGACTGACAAATTCAGGAGCTGAGAAAATTAATGTGCATAATGAATTTATTACAGCTAATTTAACACTGCTTTTGGATGGTTCTTGCTTTAGGGATGAGTGTGGCTGTAATGTGGGCTGCACAGTTGTTTAACTTAATTCTGCAGGTGTAAGTTTTTCTACTCTAGAAGCTCAGAAGGTTGATCTGCTGAGTTCATCGCTGATCTCAGATCAAAAAGCTTTAACAGCAGCTTGTACACTGGCTACAGGTAAGACTTAATTTGTACATTGCTTCAGCCTAGGTTAATGAGGTTTGTCATGCTAATGCTAATATTTAGAAATAGAGAGGATTTCACAGAGCTGAAGGCAATCCTCTAGTATATGGAGAGGCTGTGTTGCAGTTAATTGATGCTTTACAGCTTCCCAGTGCAGTGGCCATTACTTTAAAATCAAATGGCCAGGAGATCTCAAAGATGTGATCGAGGGAATAGCCTGGTCAGAGCTAACTTTGTCTTTCCAGGAGGAGGAGAACTAAAGGGTGACACTTCACTGGACATAAGTAATCTGAATACAGAGGGGGTCAGCATGAAGCTGGAGAACAGACAGTGGAGCCGAGGTAGGAAGTTATGGTCAAGCACTCATCAGCCTCAAGGGGGAATAATTGTTGGAGGAATTTAGAAAGTGAGGCTGATGATTTGCTATGTCATTAGCAATAATAATAGTATTAATACCGCTCCACATAGGTAACATAGTGCAGAAAGTGAGGTCTTTCTTGTCTAAATATGATAATATGCTTGGGTGCATCAAGTTAATTTAAAATTTATGTTATAGAATATTAAAACAATCTCAAGTGAACTAAGTGCAGTATAGTTTATATAAAACATGCTTTGTTGATCAGTCACTAAACCAACAATAAATAAATATATACTAAGAATCAATCAGAAAAAAAGAAAAAGCTGTGTTAGCACAGTAAAACCAAGGGTACTAAACTCAAATAAATCTGTATGTAAGCAAATATAACATTTTTAAATTTTTAAAAGAATAAGAATTTGGGCTACTCTCATGGGAAAGAGTAAATCACTCCAGAGATCAGATGTCACCACTGTAAAGGCTCTGTTGCCTCTGCTTTTCAGCCTTGAAGCAAACTGAGGAGCACTTGGTTTGTAGACTGCAGGGCTTTGGTAGGAATATAGGGTTTCAAAAGTTCAGTTAAATAACTAAGTAACACCTGATCACATCCAACATATAAAGAATTATAACTAGGTTGAAACAAGAAGTAACAAAAGTATAAATTACTCTCTCTAAGTCATGGTGTGGGAAAAAGGTCTTCATTTTTAACTAATTGGAAAAGCTCTTCCTAACAACAGGGCTGGTGTGTTTGTTGAGTTTTAGAACACCATCAAAAATCACCAAGGTTCCACATAACAGAGTGATAATAGGAGGCTAAACGATCAATAGCGCTCTCATACCCAACCAAGGTGGGGTGGTCCAAATAATATAATTTCTGTTTTGTTTTTATTCGACTTAAGAGGGTTTGTCTCCAGGCCATGAGTACATATCCCTAAGACAGTTTACTAGTGTCTGCATAGAAGCAGAAGCAGTCAGATTATAAAGGTAAGTATATTTGTAGTTCATCTGCCAAACAATGAGAGGCAATGATGTGCTTCTCCAAAGTGGAACCCAACGGAAGCAAATATAAAGAAAAGAGAGTGTGACCCCAATAGAGAACCCTGGGGAACCCCATAATTGTTTGGGGATACAGATGACAGATACTGTCCTAAATGAACAGAAGAAACTTCTATCAGACAAATATAATGGATGCTTATCTGCTTTAGAAGTCCATCTGTAAAGCAAACAAAGCTTGCTTTGGGTCAAAGTATTATTCTAACCTATGTTAAATTTGAAAGATAAAAGATTATATGACAACCAAAATGATTAACTACAAGGGGTAACTGCATGAAATATTGTACATGATAATGCAAAATAGACTTCTGCCTTATGAAATACACTACCGTGTGATGGCAAGGACTCCCCAGGTAAGATAACAACTGTAGATGCCATCCTTTCTGTTACCCATTATAAAAGCATAAAAATGAAGAGAAGTGTAAATATAAAAACAACTTAATAAGAAGAAAGGGAGAGAAGGGAGTGCTTTACTTCAAGAAGATCTAACATTGCATGTTATGGATATTATTAATCTTATGTTTTATGCTATAAGCAGTAACAACAAAACCTGAATGGAAGATAAGGTTCTGACAGTCCCATTCAGCCTCCCCCAGCCAAGAGGCTTCCGAGCCTGGCCTCGTATTGGAGAAAATCTTGTTGAGATCCGTGACCAGCGAGGGCTCGCCCTGTCGTGGAACGGCTAAAGGAGAGAGGAGACTCAGCAGAGCAGGTATCCAGCACGGACCCAGATCTTCTTAGATCTTCTGGAAGCAGAAGGAACCATCTCGACGAGAACGCGTTGTGGGCTGAGGACGCCACCTGGATTGGAACCAAGTCGTTTGAGGGGCCTTCACGACATGATGACATCACCTACGTGACTCCTGGGAGCTGCTTCCCCAGCCAGTGGGAGTTCTGATGACAGCAGATAGCCAGTGCCTCCTAACACCCGTGGCACGAGGCTCACCGGGAACAACGCTAACTAGGGGGAATCTGAGAGATCCTCCAGTTCAGAAGTGCTTAACGCATCTTCAAGCAACCAAGTCTGTGAAACAAGTCAGCTAACGGATGAAGCGGCAGAGCTCGACAGTGACACTGATTTTGTCACCAGTAAGTTGGCTACGGCCAGGGTCGTCGATGGAGAGCAAACCAGTGAGATTCAGAAGCTCACTGCTGAGAATTGAAATTGAAGATCATCAACGATTTGCTTAGAGCAACGAAGGGGGAACAGGTGGAATGGAGGAAGTGGTCCTCACAGAAGCCTGAAGAAGATGCTACAACATCATGAGGACTGAATGATCGTCTAAAAGATGCTGACAATGTTATGAAGTCTGTCTAACACTGAAATTGTCTTTGCTATTGCCGCTATTGTTGTGTTTTCACATAGATACTATATCTCGAGTGCCTTATCTTTTGTGCCCCTAAGTATAGGTGCCTCTGACCTGTGTGGTGTGCACTGTAAGTGAGGATGCTGTGTTGGTGAGATCAGTTTGTTTGTTCTGGATTGAGATTTATTCTAGCATCCAGAGTGACGAGCACACCATGTGAGTGAGAAGATTTAGTTTGAAGCTTGCAAATGTTTATATCAATAAAAACAGCTCACGCAGTGTTTTTGCAATGTTCACCTTGTTTAAACAAATATTTACTCTTGAATTGATAAAAATACGTTGTGTTGATACCAGTAGGCATCAAAGGGGGAAATGTCGTGTATTTTTATCTTGATGACATCAGTATTTTATATCAATATTTTTATATCATGTATTGTTATATATATTAATCACACACTCTAATTAATGGTCACATTATGTATTATTTGTCACCTATATTGTCACTCACACACTGAAGCTCTGCATGCTGTAGACAGGTAAAAATGCTGAGGCCTGCTCTGCAGGCAACCTGGGATTTTTCCATTAAGTAATGCTAGCCCCCACCTTTGTGAGGAGCTTCACCTTTTACCCAGTGCACTTTTGACCCAGCTTCTCCCGAGGGGAGGGGAGGAGGCACACCTGGACTTCGGAACGTGGGAAAGATGGGTTTTTTCTAGCCCCCCTGAGATCAATTCATAGAACTGTTGCTTAAAGGAGCATCTTAATATGTCCCCTCCCCTGATAACAGCTGCAGGAGGTGTGAGATTGGGCTATATAAGGGCATGGCAAACTTGGGAGGGAGCGCTCTTCTTTGCTCTTCCTCTCACCCGTGTTTGCAGCGGCTGCAGGCTCTCACTCCCGAGAGGGCTTCTGTTTTTATATTCTGTTAAACTCTGGACGTTTATTTCTTTGCTTTTCTACCACCTTATAACAGCACCAAGGCGCTCACTCTCGGGAGGCTTTTTGCTTTCTTGCATTTTGTTTAACTTTTGCTATCTTGTATTTTGTTTAACTTTTTGATATCTCGAACTTTGTTTAACTTTGTGCTTCAATAAATCCTGGAAACGAAACCTGCTCATCTCCTGCGAGTTTCTGTGAAGTGTGGAGCTTTTCTCAAGGTGCATTTGCTTCCATTGGTCTCCCCTCCGCCTGGTAAGAGCAACAGGGGGAGAGAGCCGTAAAAAAACCCGACATACTCAGGTTTTGCTCATTATTCTGGGTAAGCACAATGTGTTTATGTGGGGAAAGTCCCTAAAGCACTATGCAAATCAGTTTCCAAATGAAGATATAAACCTTTATTACACATGCTACAGATACACTTCAGGATGGTGGAAACTGGTGGTAATTAGCAGGAGAGCAAAGCACCTTCAGGGTCCTTTATCAGCATCTTTTTCACTCGTGCTGGCGAAGGGATCCCTCTTTAGTTGCTTTCCTAGTAGTCCCCAACCCCCCCAGCTAAATGATGGAGTTTTCCCTCCCCTAAATCAGGGGCAGAGTTTGTACAGCTTAAGACAAAATTGTGATTTGTCATGTCGGGGTGTAATTTCTACTCCCCATCATGCTGGGACTGTCACACGCCCCCTCTCCTACTTGCTCCTCTGTAACAATGCTCTCTTGCTGTTGCATTAATTTTTGCACTGTAATTAAATTTAGCACTTCAAAAGATGGCCTGTTAGCCTTCTTCTCTGCCATCAACCATCTAAACTGTGGTCCCTGAGGGACTGACACTGGAATGGGCTGGAGTTCAGAAAGATGAGGCATCTTTGGCTTCAATCATCCATCAAGTTGTTGGTAATTTTTTCCTTGTAAAGTAGCAATCAACGAGGGACACTTCTGGTAAATTGAACCGGTTCAGACGGTGATCAGGGACGAGAATGTGAAAAAGAAAATCTCCATTAAAACATCTGAGGAACATATTCATTTCAGCTGTTTGTGCATAAACTGAAGGGATTCGAGCCTCAGGCTGGTAAAACTGTCTTGGATAGCAGGTTATACAGGATTGAAATATAATGGCTGATGGTCTAAGTGAAAGAGATTTTTGATCTTGTTTCCTGTTACATTTGTCAATGTTGTTTTCCCAATATGCTGCAAAATATTTTGTGCTCCTCTCTTAAAAATTGCTGCACATTCTATGTTACTGAGTGTGTTTTCAGTGTGATTTAAATGTGGCTCTCTGCTGATGAGGTCCTGCCTCTAAGAGATGACTCAGCTCTTCTGTTCTCCACAATTTTAAAGTTGATATGCGTCGAAAATTACATAGTAGCTAAAGGCACTGTTATTTTTGTAGCTCTGAGACATTTTTATTTTAATACTTGTGCAATTCAACCGTGGTTAAATGTACAAAATGCTAGCAGGTACTGTTAAAGGAGGTAAGTCATCAAATCTGCACAATGAGCTACCTGATAACCTGGACAACCCCGGCTTTGTCTGATATTGGTGGAAATTGCAAGTGACATGTGAGAAAGTGTAAGTGTGGCAAGAGAAGAGTAACCTATTGTTTTTAAAAATTATAATAATACCCACGTCTCTTCTCCTGACTGATTTTTTTTTAAATTAAATTCTCTGCATTCTCACTTCTGCAACATTGATGCTGTTTTTTGTGAAGAGGCTGAAATCATAGAATGCATAAAACATAAAAACTGCATCAGGACTACTTTTTCCTCTCTCACATGTTAGACTGAGGGAAGCTTGAGTCTACAGCTACCCACGACGCCACTTTGAGGTACAAAGTAGTGTTACATGAGGGTACAGGCAGGTGCTAGCTGTTTATAGTATGTTAAGTTGATGTATAACATAACATCAAAGCATTCATTATTGAATTGAATTCAGTTTTTAAAGTAATGTATATGTTTTAAAAACGCTGGTGGAACCTGCACAGTTTACAGTTTACTTGCTAAGGCTAGCTCTGTTTCCACAAACGTGCAGATGGAAACTGATCTCAGAGCAGCGAAAGCAGAGGCCACGGCAGCTTGTCTGACACGTTTCCCATCAAAGACCACAGGTTTATCAATAACGTACGTGCACAAACAACCAGAAGAACCTGCTGGTCTCTCCACTCGATCAGCCCAAGCTGTTGTTTATGGTTCGTGGACACGCCTGTGAAAGATCAACAGATGCTTTGGAGTTCAGTGGACTCAGAGGCAAGCAGAGTGCCTGCTTCTAGAGAGCCAACTGCAGCTAAAAAACAGCAGTAATATACATGGGGGAGAAAACAGGCAATAAGAGGAGCTTATGGAACAGAAGAGAGATTATGACTGTGGATTTCACAAACGGTTACGTGCCCTGCTTGCCCCAACAGAATGCTGCTATGAATGCTACTGTATGTTTAACTGTGACTGTATTTGCCATTAACTTAAATATGCATCACCTGTGGCAGAAAATACTGTATTTTTAAGATGTGCCATCCTGAAATTAACCACACTATTTTAGCTAATTAATGAACCTGTTTAACTTACAAAGCTGTAAATGTTTCCTTAAATAAATGAAAAGTACACCAAGTCATTTTTGTGATAATTTCTGGATCAGCACAGCCTCTGATAAATGTTTGCATGCCAAAAATTCTATTTGCACACATCATTAGCATCAGACGCTCCTCTAAGACAGAATGATGCTGCCGATAAGCCCTGACCAGTCAGACAAATGCGTTAGCGACACACCATCTCCTGGATTTTTTCCTGGCAACCATGAAATGTTTGGTCAGACATCAATCTTTCTCCTGCAGAAATAGAGGTCGTGGCTTGTGACGTAAGAAACTGCCTGTCTGTGTTCCTACGATGGAAGTCTAGCCCGATTTCAAGGTAGACTGCCCTGCTAAATTTAGATGCTGTAATTCATTCATCACCCAGTTAGTGAATGCACCAGAGATGCCCATTCTTCTTCCTAGGTGTTAAATCTGTCCTTCAGGGGCTTTGCCCATGACTTTGAAACAGTCTGCTGAACAAGGTTTCCTCAACAAATGTATCTGCCATCGTGTGCCTGCGTTGTACTCCATAAAGTTTATCACAGTTTATTTGGCAAAATGCTCACAATTAGCAGGAAAAGTGGTCAGCAACAGTTCATTAGAATCCAAATTTGTAGAGACAGCCATGAATGGTAAAAGGCTAGGCTAAAGAGCTTGACTTTGACTCATTAGTGACGAGAGGGGGAAAAATGTGACAGCAGTGAAAAATGTGGTCCATCAGAGTCATAGGGAATAAATCCATGGGTCACAAATGAAGGCAGGTGGAGTCTAAGCAGGAAACATTGCAAGCCAACCATCTCTCAGGTGATATTAGTTTTGTTAGGAGGACTACGGATGGAAATTAGCCTTAAGGCTATAATCTGGCATATTGTACATTGTTACAGATGTTTGTCAATATGTGTTGTCCTTCTTAAACAAATAAAGAAATACTCAATACTCAATAAATTCTATTTCTCCATATGTTGCTTTTCCACTCTTACAAAGGGGAGGGCCTCAGACGACAAAGACATTTTGTTCCATTTTATGCTCAGCTTGGATATTCAACAATTTTACTTTTTAAACAAATTGAGTCACGAATGCAGAGAAACATGCCAAGGTTTTCTGCTACAGTTTAAACTTCTGTTGATGAATGTAACTTTAAACGCACCCACATGTTCCATTCATTGTGAGTCTATCAAGCTCAGTAAAAGCACACTTCAATTCAACTGCGTGCCCAAGGCATTTGGTCTGGACACTTTAACCCATTCATCTTTGCTGATGACTGTATGAAGCCTGCATACCGCACAGTCTCACACCCAGTGCTGGTTTTCAGTGACGAGCACTTCACATGTCAGTGAGGGGACCACTTTCATGTATGTTATTGCAGACGTAAAGTGGTGATGCTAATGAATGAGAATGAAAACAGCACAGTGATAGAAGTCATGTGGGTGACTGCAGCCTGTTGGGAGCTGCAGGAAGTGTCATTCATACACAGAGGTAGAAGGCCTGACAATGACATTTCAACTGTTACTCATTACTTGGCTATAGAATCTGTGACACATCAGTCTGGAAGCAATATACACACACATGGCCATCTTCCTTAATAACCCTGATGGGGTTTTTACTGATGCGGTCCTGTTGCCTTCATCAGGTGGTGGGCTCCAGCTCACAGTGGAAAGTGGCTAGCCTGAAGATCAGCTCCTCCCAGGTGGAGGAGTTCAAGTATCTCGGGGTCTTACTCACAAGTGACAGGAGAAGGGATTGGGAGATCGAGAGACGGATCGGGGCTGTGTCTACAGTGATGCGGACGCTGCACCGGTCTGTCGTGGTGAAGAGGGACCTGAGTGTGAAAGGAGCCAGTTGAAGTGGTTCAGGGCTCTGATTAGGATGCTTCCTGGGTGCCTCTTGGGTGAGGTGTTCCGGGCATGTCCCACCGGGAGGAGGCCCCGGGGCAGACCCAGGACACGCTGGAGAGATTATATCTCTCGGCTATATCTCCCCCCCCCTTCCCCCACCACCACCACCACCACCACCAATGAGCTGCAGGAGGTGGCTTAGGAGAGGGAGGTCTGGGCTTCTCTACTTAGGTTGCTGCCCCCGCGACCCAGCCCTGGATAAGTGGGAGAAAATGGATTGATGGATTTTTACTGTCTTAATGACATTTGCTGGGACGTCCTCATGCCTGTGACTCTCAATGACTCTACAGCATACAAAACATTTCGAACAGCAATGTCCAGCAGATTTTTTCCCTGCTCTTCATTTAGGACACAGCTCCAGCTCAGCTCCTGTTTTAATATTGTGGTTCCGCCCCGTCTGGTGTCGAGTGCAGTTCTTTTTATTTTTCCTGCCGAGCACGGCTCTGCTGTCATACTCTATTGCCAAGAAGCTGAATTAAAGGGGTATATAAATACATAAAGGATTTCATTTTCCACTTACAAATGCAAGAATCCTGATTAAGATTTATGATGAGATCTACAATCGCAAGCCCTTAATTGCACTGAAAATGAAAGCAGTATGGTTGGGCTGTGTTAGTGTAGCAGCAATCAATTATTGGGTTCTCCCTGAATAGCATTAATTGATGTGAACACGCCTTCAGCTCTGAGCCCATTATCCAGCGATTACGTTGCAGAAATAAAAAAAAAAAAAAACGAGAATCAATTCATCTGAGCGATTTCACACTCCAAAAAACACTCGCACATTTGGGGGAAAAAAAAATGATTAAGTGTGATTCTGAGTAATGATGCACTTCTCAAGTATCCTGTTAATGAGACAGTTTGAGAAGTTAGTCAGTGAATGAAGCTCATGGAAACATTTTGTGTGAGCTTCTGAAAAGTAATAAAGGGCTTGATTACTCAGAGTAGCACCCCCCCCCTACACGTGACCTACACGTGACACTATTTAAATTAACTGAACAAAAACATTTGTAACCAAATTTGAGGCCAAACTAAAACATCCACTGAAGCTGACAAAGACAAAACAAGCACCTGAGGCTTGTTAATACACTCATGTTGCATGAGAGTCGATGAGCTCTTGGCAAGGAGAGCACTGGTGGTAATCTCTCTTCCCTCCATCTGGGCAGATTTGGGCTAACAAGAGGGTCAGTGGCAGTGATGTAGGAGATGGGCAGCGGCATACCCTGAGGGGATGCATTAGTCAGTGTTTTAATCGTTGCAATGATAATCATCTGTGGCAGGAACTGCAGGGAGGCAGTTAGGGCCTATTTGCAGCTCAGTCTAAAGTGCACACACTCAGATTAATGATCTTCTGCAGGAGATGTGGTGGTGGGAGAGGAGGTGCAGGGATCATAACTGCCATCTCGTCCTTGGTGGTGACCACGGAGATGAGTTTGATGGCTTGGATGGATTGAATTATAAATTAATATATGGTAGTTGGGTTTGACCTCAAGTTTGAAGGAGTTTCATATTTGTGTTGTACACGAAAAGAAAAGACAAAAAAATTCAAATGTAAATCACATCCCATTTTCTAGTTTGATTTAAATTTAATTCATTGCCCACATGAGGCCATCATCCATCGATAAGGATTTATTAATTTTAGGGGAAACAGCCTCCTCATTATTTCTAAGCAATTACTCTAATTACCTGTCCATGAAATTTACTACTGTAACTAATCACGACCATTCTGCTGAACAAAGTTACTCTGAAAGCTACTCACAGAGAGATCTGAAATAAAAAGCTTTAATACCAGACTTTATATTTTCTATTTGTTTTCATTACATTAAAGCTAAAGGTATTTCACTGTTGCCTCACACCAAGAAGGTCCTGGGTTCGAATCCACCGTCTGGCTGGGTGTCCAGTTTGTGGGGTTGGGTTAGTGAATGATTGTCTGTGTTGGCCCTGCGACAGGCTGGTGACCTGTCCAGGTGTACTCCACCTCTAGCCCTATGGCAGCCAGCCCCCCCCCACCACCACCACCCGTGACCCTGAAAAGGGTAAGTGGAAGAAAACGGATGCATTTATTTGTTGAGTCTTGGTTCCTGTCTTTATTTCACTGACAGTCTCTGTTTCCTTTCTCTAATCACTTCACCTCGACCTTGATTTAAGGAAAGAAAAATGAGTGAGGAAAAGAAAACTGCTGGGGAGAATCTGACTGCACCGACACTATGAATGAATAATGGGACACTGAAAGTTTGCTGTATTGAAACTACATTGTCCAGAAGATGAATTACAAAATGCTTCTTCTCACTTCACCTCAGGCTGTTCTTACGTTGTTGCTTCATGCAGATCGTATGAATAATAACCACAGGGGAAAATATTTCCTCACAAAGGCTGAATTTTAGAAGAAACAAAGGGACACAGTTGGATGTAAAAATTAGTGATAACTGGTCTTAATGAGTCACCCTAAATGGTGAAAATACAAAGTCAGAAATAACTGATGCAAACCTGTGTTGAACCTTAAACACAGTTTTAAGCTATTATAATTATATTTTACATTTTGTTGAAGGTTCAAGATATGCCAGCAAGTTATGGCATAATAATTTGGAAACCTTCCTAAACTAATATGACTCTTCGTTTCCTTTGGATATCGTTCCCGTTTGCGTCACCTTTCTGGACGGTGCATATCTGTGATGTTTTTGCATCAGCCGTCACAGTTATGTCACCTACTTCTGATGCTGAGAATCCTTTTTAACTCAGCTGGACTGCACTGCATGTTGTAAAATTATGCTAAAGGGATACCTGCATTATCATTTGCAGTCATGGCAAAGCATCGGGATGTGATGACTTGGGAGAGAAACCACAGGATGTAGGATTTCAGGAAATGTCTTCCCTTTGGATGGGGAGCAGTCTTGGTCTCTGTCTGTCAATTAAGTTGGAAGATGGTTACTTTCTTTCAAATAATAAAAAATAAAAGCAGAAAAATAAGTAGCTAAACACCAGCTATTCAGAGAGCTTGATTAGACAGTAAAGGGTGCATCCGTAGAGATGGACAAGTATTAAATCTTGCCCATCTAACAGGCAGGTTCTTACATTCATATTAACCTTAGTTGATATATTAATGAAATAGAAGCATGTCAGGAATCATATCCTAAGAATCCTATTATTTGCTCCCAATACAGTGCAGATAATGCAATTTTTTTTACATTATGTTATTTTGTAGGAATTTATTATTTCCTTAGTCAACGAAATATCCTGATATGGTGGTTTTATTCTGAGGAAAAACACAGATCCTATCTTGGCACGTGCCGTCTCTCAGGTTGGTTTGCAGCCAGGTAAGCAGTTCCTGATGTAATTCATCATTTCTCTGCAGCTGATTTCCTCAAACACAAAGCTCGTCTCTCATGACATAAATTGGTTCATTTCCTGCTGTTTTGCATTTGTAACTTTAGATATTGCCATAAAAGACCTCCAGCCTATCAAAACTGATTGATCGCAGGGCTGTCAGATCTATTATGGTTAAACAAAGGCTACAACTGGGAACTTTTTGAAACGCTGGGGTTCATGTGTGGGATCCAGCTGCTTCTGCAGCAGATGCTGCAAAACAAAATGAAATCCCTAAAAGGAGTGGAGCTTGTGTTTGATGTGAGAATGCAATTAATCATCATTTTGATTTCTTCAGTTAACCCGCCAATAATCTTCACAATTAATGTTCTGAGCAATAAAAAAATTCCATAACAGCAGAACACAAGAATTAATGTTTCAGTATGTTTTATTCCACTGATGAATATCAAAATCTGTCCTTTCTATAATTAAAAGCAGGTGACGGATCATTTTGCAAACCTGTGTTTGTGCCGTCTGATATTAAGAGCACAGGGAATGGTGTGGATGCAGTGACAAATGTTGCATATCCGAATGCACGGAGAGCAGCTACATTGTGCCTCACTCTGGTTCAATCTCGTAATATTAAATCCGTCAAGCATAATTGGTTTCCTACCAGATTAAAACATAAAACTGCGGGGAAGACACTGTTCCCTGCTCACCACCATCTGTGCTCTGTGATGTGACATTGCAGCAAGACCTGATGAATTATTAGGTCATTAAGCTGAATCTCAGCCGACCACCTTTTAACTTTTGGTGTCTTAACTCCACTCACTTCCTACTCTGTGCCGCAACTCACCTGTGATACCCGTCACTCTCTTACCTGCACCTGTCCCTAAGGATTACAGGAACAAATGATGATTTGGTTACTGTTCCTCTGGAGCTATCAGACACAGGACAGCTGTGTTTCAAAGCCTGGCAGAAGCCCCAGAGCACACTTCAAACACTGCTCGGTTGTAGAGACACGGCTCCCCTGCACCCTGCTGCAAATGTGCTGCTGATCCGAGCTTCAAGCCACTCTTTCCTCTGCCGGGGAAATTATAAGGGGTGTTGTTTTCATTCATATTTGGGTGTTGGATATGTGGACAGGGGCACACCTCCAGGTACGATTGCTAAAACTTAAAGCCTTATCCTATGGCGCTGAGTTCACAGGCTGCTGAGGATGTCTGAAATGTGGGGATTTTGACTTTTATCCACGTGCTGTTTTACTGGAAGATCAGACCTGGCAGACAAACCTCCACAAACAAGAAGTTTTCAGCTTTGGAGTTGTTTAAATGTTGCTGCAGGTTTTTGCTTTGATGCGCTGCGTGAACACCTTTTCTCTTTTTTTAGGGCTGAAATGAATCAGTGTTTTCAATATCGATCTCTTAGTGACTTTAGAAATTAATTTCTAAAACATGGACAATGTCTGCTTTTTACCAGAGCAAAATTTAATACACTAAAAAGGCTTGTTTTGTAAATAACAGAAATGTTGGAGTGCAGACTTCTTAAACAGGCAGGACAACAAAGTCAGCCGAGTCTTCCCATTAAATACTCCAAAAGGCACCAAAATAAGTTTGGGAGGCTCAGGTTAGGGAATCAGATTAGTTGAAGTGAAGCCTGGCATACCAATACTTTCAATACTTAACAATACCAATGCAAAATATTACTCATGATGCAACCTTTAAGCCTTACAGTATTCTTACATCTCATATTTACTACAGTTCAAAGTCTTTGGTCCTTTTTATTGTTCTGCACTGCATGTTGAAGTTATGCTAAAGCAGCGTTTCTCAAACTGTGGGGCGCGACCGGGTCATGACAGGTGGCGAGGGAACGCCCCGGGAGAAAAGTCATTCTCACGGCGGAACAAGAACGTTAGCACAGCGACTGGTGAAACTCTCCACCGTCTGCTGTGTACATGCAGAAACAGCAGATACTTCCGTTTGGATCGGAGGCTGATTGGAGGACACGTTGGTATATGCAGCCATCGTGCTTCGCGTGGGGCGTGAAACGACTTCATCCGGTGATGTGGGGGAAAAAGTTTGAGAACCGCTGTGCGTAAGGAATACCTGCATAATAATTTGAAGCCGATATGTAGTCATGACTGAGCATCAGGATGTGACGACTTGGGGGTGAAAACATGGTTGAGGGTGTAAAAATATGGCAAGTTGAGCTGAAATGGGTAAGTTAAATGGGCCAGATTTTATATACCTGAAAGGTCTGGGGTGAGCTTTATCACCTGACGACCCTCCCACGTCAGCTAGTTATGGACAGGTGTAGGAGACGGTGGGAGGGACTCTTCCAGATTAGATATGATGTAACACTATTCAGAATGAAAGCTTATTGCAATTTTTACACTTCATTGAAGGTTAAGCACCCAAATATCATTTAAAAAAAGGCAATTTAATCTTAAAAAAAAAAAAATAAAAGCAGGCCATTTATTTTGTAACACTATGAACCATTGAAAACAAATACAACTGTGAAGCAAACCCCACAGAACTCGAGCTTCTCGGTCCTAGCTAAATCAGTCCAGTATAATTTATGCACCACTGGCACTCAGTCAACTTTCAGGAAACCAAGAAAAAGCACTCAGGACATTCTCTCCAGCTACAGTCAAGCAAACACAATGAGAACGTGGTTGGTCTCCTATAGATCAGCTGCTTCAGCCCACCAGAGGAATGCACTGCTCAATCAAACCTCTGTGGCTGGATTTAGGATGATGCTCCAGTGACTCCACTGCCAGCCAGTTATCAGCGTAGAGTCCCCCAGGTCTTCCTTGGAGACGGTGGGCGGAGCATCAAGCAGCGTTGGCATCCAAAAACTAAAATTGTAAATAAAGATAAATTGTTTATATTATTGACTTCTGTGGCTTTCAGCTGACGGGTAACACAAATTTATATCTACTTGCATCCTAATTTATCGTTGTGCCATTTCAGAATCTGTTTGCATATTTGAGAATCTCTGAAAAAAAAAATAGAAACAGCTGCTCCTGAGAGTTTACACAAACATTTATCTCACTTTTTCTTATTTGACTTGGGGAGGCAGGCAGATTACCTCCCGTTTCCCCGGTGCCCTTTCCCTTCATCCTACATTTCCACTTCTCAGCCTTGATCACAGACGTGTTTTTCTTCCCAGGGAGAGAAGTGAAGGGGAAGGCTGCGCCTTTCACAGAGGGGAGCTAAGTCACAAACAGCACACTGACAAGCGCATTCACAAAACACAAGCTGTCAGCAGCTGGACATGTGTTTCAGTGTCACAGAGGAAAATAACATCCTCTCTGAGGCTTGTTGTTTTAAGATTTGATGGCTGAGAGGAGAGATGCACGTCCTACTTGAGGAGAAAATGGACAGAAAATGCTGCAGCTGAAAAGCCAAAAATGACCATGTGTTGGCTCAGTTTTCTGGAGATGAAATACAGACATTTTTTTTCCACTTGTCCACAGTTTTGGCTTGTGTTGTGTTGAGATGGTGCTGGCACTCTGAAGAAACAGATGCCTTTGATTAGCTGCCATTACTCCTCTGTGACATCATGCAAACATATTCCTGCTTCCTCCCATGGGTGATCGCAGGCCCAGTGTTATTTTCAGCCAGTGTTGTTCAGGAGTGTGTGTGTGTGTGTGAGTGTGTGACAGAGTGACAAACAGGGAGATTAAACACAAAATAGGACAATGAGATTGGGGATGCATGACAGAGAAAAAGATATCTGCGCAAGGAGGCAGAAGACTTATCCAAACACAGCTCTTACACTTAGTCAGCTCACAGGGATGAAAATCCAGGTTCGATGGCACAGTCAGGTTGGTCAGGCTGACGGGGAGCCTTTAAAGACCGGTCCAGTAGATTAAAGCAAGACATCTGGCTTTGATGCTGCTTCCATGGTGACTGAAGTGGAGCAGGATGCTGAGCTGGGTTGTTGTTTTGCCCGGTACTCAAGTGTCTTCTCATCCTTGGATGTAGAAGTAATAGCTTTTCCATGTTTTGGATGTGGAACCAGGGGTCATCTTACAGTAATGTTTTACATAAGGAGCTGGCACCAGAGCCAGGCCAAAGAAAACCAACTTTTAGATTGATGGCACATATCTGGTTATTTACATGCAGTACGTTTTGGTGGAGTCACAATGCTTTTTGAGGGACGGGTTGTCAAGTTGCCAGCACGTCATTTGGCTAAATTTGAGGTATGAGCTACTTTATGCAAATCAGGCCTCTGAAAATTCACCAAAAAAACTTTGAAACTAGCAGCTGTCAGTTTCAAAGAAGACCAACTGAGTCACTGTTCCTGCTTTCACCTGACTGTGCAGCATCAAAATGACAGCAAAAAAGAAAACTTTTGATACTGAATTGATGTAATTAAGATGTAATTAAACCTACGGCCATCTATGACACTTTTTGGGCATATATAGAAGAGCTTTAAAGTGTTCTATTCTATTCTTTAATCATAGCCCAAATGAAATAGATTTGGGGGTGATGTGATTCTGCTGGCTTCATTGAGCTTCATTGCTTAGATTGCTGCCCCCGCGACCTGGAGTGGCAGAAAAACGGATGTTGGATTAAAACAGTAGAAAAAAGTCATAACGATGATAAAAATACTGTTAACTAAAATATGTGCCTAGATCAGATTCGACCCAATATGTGTAGTTGCTGGTTTGATTGACAAGACTAACAAAATTTGCTCATGTAGACGAGGAAAAGTATACAAAGCAAAATAAGCTGCCTGCAGCTGAGTGTACGACTGTTTTTAAGAAAAGTTTCAAATTATTTGTGAAAGCAGCCTTTAGCTTCTTCTCTAACATCTGTAATGGTAAATAAATGTAAATGAAGTGGCTTCACGGCTGCATTGAAATAATGTATCTTATCACATTTAATAAACCTCGGGGGACATGGTGCGTTCTGATGAGTTACTGAGTGTATTTACATACTTTAATAGTTCCCAGAAAATGCCATATGGCACATTTATAATCAGTGAAATCTTTATTCTTAGTCACTTAACAGGCGCGTGAGCGTGCAAGAGACAGCACTGCACATCAGTGCTGCACGTGAGAAGTGACGGGCTAGAAAAGCATGACATCTAATTTGTGTATTTCACATGATTTTGAAGCTTTCTGAGATATTTTGACTGATGCATGAAAACATTCTTGCAAATTATTCAATTTTGAAACACTAAAAGCAAGATGGAAAATAATGAAAGTCAGAGGAAAAGGTGGGAGTTTTACTTTGTATTTGTAGTCATCATCTATAAATGCACGTACACGAGCACCAAAAATGAATTCTACTTCTAAAAATCAGGATTTGATAAATTCATTCTCTCTTGCTGTGGGACTGCATGACTCACACATTATCTGCTCTAGACAAATTAATGGCTGATACTTGAGGAGAAAATCATACTGAAATGTGTCACCATCCAGTGATGCCTTGGTGATCATGTCTTGTTTTTATAGCCATCTTAGTTAAAAATCATCAAACGTAACAAAGATAAATCAAGTCAGGAAGGTCATGAGTTGGATTTCATGACGTACTCTGTACAGACTATTTACCAAAGTTGATTGAAATACCAGCACATCAAAGAAGAACACTTCCACTGACAGGATTAATCACTCTCACTGTTAGCAGTGCTTATTTGTGCGCTCTGTCTTCTCGCTGCTGATGATGTGGAGGGGCATTAAAGTCTGAGAAAATTAAGGCCATCAACGCATGTGTCATGCAGAGTGGATGATTGCAGAATTCCCACATCAGGGAGCAAAGTCCATTACCATTAGTTATCCACCGATATGTGCCGCTGAGAGTCACGGATGATGGAACGAGAGGATGCAGAGGAGGAAAAGGCAACCGGGGAGGAGGGAGGAGACGAGCTGGCTAAGATACAACAGAGTGGGGGAAGAGTTCAACAGAGCAGGCGAGACTGAAAAGAAAAAAGAAAACGCAGACACATACAGAGCTGGGGAGGAGACACGGGGTGAGGAGATAGTGGGGGGAGAAAGTCAGAACAAGAAAAGGCTATTGATTGTCGCCTCTGCACCTGCCATAGTGAAAGAAAAAGCTCCAGACAAAATGAATTGTCATCATTTGGGAAGAGACTGGCAGGTTCCCTGACTCATCTCCCTGCAAGGACCACTCCGGCTGTCATCCAGCATTCCCTCCAACATTCATCAGCATTCATCTCCACTGGCCCACAGTGACATTCATCTGACAGAAGCACACGCAAAAGAAATAATAGTGGACTAACATCGATCACTTTGTTCCGTTATCTAAGCAAAGAGTCGAGCTTTCTGAGCAGCTTATTAGTTTATTGTTCTTATGGTCTCGACATGGTTCTACTTCAGCCTGTGCAACCTGTACAGCAGCCACAACGGCGACAACAGTGTTTTCTATTGTGTGCTGAGTTGTTGTGAAACTGCATAAGACATAAGTCAGTTTTACTCATTTAGACGCCAGATTGACAGAACAGATTTTGTCCATATGGCCGTGATGGTTCTGAAATGTGCTGTAATCCTGGATCTGGATCCAGATTAATAAAATACAGCTCCAAGCCAACAATTTCATCATTTATCATTGGCTGAAAGGGTAAACGTCCAGGAGGAGAATATTAATTGTGGATGCTTAATGTTATATTCAGACTCTATAAAACTGGGTCTGATGAGTAAAGCCATTGTATAAAACTGCTTTCTTTGTAATGGTGTCATCATGCAGGCAGAAAGGACCCAAACGCAGTCGCTACAGGCAGATGGATGCTAAAAAAATAGCAAACATTTATCCAGGTCAAAGGTCAAAGGTAAAACCCCCAAATCTCAGCATCTATAAAAGAAACGGCAAATTAAAGCCTGGAACTGATGGAGAACACACAGGGAAAACAGTACGACAAGGACAAAGGGAGGACTGAGGCTGATCAGGGAACAGGTGGGTAAACATACAGGTGCAAACAATCAAGGGATACTAAGATAAAGGAAGTAAAACTAAATGAAAGACAAGGGACAAAAGAGACTACCAAAATAAAATGGTGTAGTAACACAACAGAGGTGGAGACTAAACAAGACACAGGGGAGGCAGGATAAACAGAAACTCCAGGAATTAAAGCCATGCAAACCTAAAGCCACAAAGAAACCAACCAGGAAATAATTGTTATAAAGAAAAAAAAACCCAAAACACAAGAATACAAAATTAAAGCCAAAACTCAGGCATGAAAAACCCACCGTCCATGACAGCTGTGGCTCCTCTGGCTGAAAAAAAAAAAAAATGAAAGTCTATATGAAAATAACCATAACTGATCAATGACTTCGAACACTTCCCACTCATTTGTGTCATTTGAAAACGTTCATGGTCCCGTTTTAATCCTACAGCAGAAAAATCAGGTTATACTTCGTTTTTCAGTGACTTCATTTTTTTAACCTGCTTTTAAGTAAAAACTACAAACAGCAGCCCAATCAATATCAGCCTGGCATTGCTCCATCAGGTCTGCCATCTCATCCGAATATGGTCACATAAAATAAATAAATAAATAAAATAGTGCTAAAAGGCCAAAATCAAGGCTTCAGAACAATGGCCATGCCCATCATCCATATACAGTTCATGCATTTTTTGCTGAAGTAAACCTAAAGATGAACTATAACATGGTGCACAGAGTTAATATTTTACTTCACTGTGTGATTACTTCCACTCTATATTCATGATTAGACTGTTTGTATTCCAACTGGCAAAAACTCCAAATCTTTTCTAGTGAAAACAGCTTGTTACAACCCACCTACCTGAGGTCCCGGGGTCACAGGGAGTGTAACACAACTACGCCGGCAAACCGCAAACTGAGTCCTGCTGCACTTAAAGAGTTTATTTACAATCTGCTGTTTACATTTAACTCAATCAAAACAAAAAGTCAAAAGGAAGCATGTGAAACGTCAGGGTCCCCAAGACCAAAATAAACCACACACACACACACACACACACACACACACACACACACACACACACACACACACACACACACACACACACACACACACACACACACACACACACACACAGCTCATCACTTCCCACTGTAAAAAATGCCTCCTACTCTGATGGATATCATAAGGAAATGTGGATTTCTGGAATGTGGAGCTGAGTAAGTAATCTGTATTATTTCAATGTTAAATGTTTATTTATCATCTATTTAAACGTAGTTTTCAACAGCTATGAATAATTGAAATGTAAAGTTACTCAGATTTATTTTAAAAAATGCTGTTGAGCTCCAACCTCATGGCCATTATATAAATCTCCGTAATATCGCCACTTTTTTGCCTTTGCATCTCTCTACATGAAAGGCTCTTTAGTTGGATGGCAGTGTTTCCACCATCATTTTCAAGGACCTCTACACAATGACACTAGAAAGAAAACAGTGTCTCTTCATTGTCAGAACCAATACAAATGCCTCCTTTTAATCTCTGCAGGGTTGAAAATGTTTCCACACCGATTCTTGACCCCTTTCTGCTGTTGTATATTTAAGCGAGCTGAGTTTTTGTTTCCACCTGCACAGCTTTCTCTGACAATGTCACACTGGGATGGGAAGATAAGGAGAGGGAAGGCTGAGGGTAAATGGAGCCAACATCCCTCCTGTCTGCTTCACTTGATTTCAATTTGGAATCTACTGGAAACAGGCATTCTTCTCTGGGCTCATAATACCGCGTGCACCTTACCGATATCTTTAAAATGGGCTCATCAGCACTGACTAATTTTGAGCGGGCATTGATTTTATTAAAGAGAGCCAGGAACAATTTATGGTATTTTTCCAACACACTCACAAAAGATTTAATAAATAAATAAATCAAATTAGGACAGTTGCATCTCCTCATGAGCCCTACTTCACTGCTGCAGGAAATGTGGTCTCTGCACTGATTGTGGTGGTGGGGACGTTTATGAGTTATTCTGGTATTGTTGTATGATCTTATTATTTGTTCTTTTTGGGTCATGGTTTTTATATCAACATTTGTATGACTCATAATTGAATTCAATTAATTAATAAATTAATTAAAATGGCAAGTTTACCTCTTCTTTTTAAAAAATTATAGATCCTTTACTTGAAACCAGGAGGTCACATTTAATTGCAACTAATGTTGGGTAGAAGACAGCTGCCTACCATTCCACTGTGTCACACATGGGAAACTGGAAGTGGGGAGCGCATACTAACAAGTCGCCCACACTCTGCACAACAGATCAAACAGGAGACACTTGGGTGGAGCAACTTAAATATGAGGCCTCTTCAAGATTTATCTTTGTGTACTTCTGCACCATTTTCAGCTTGTGCACTTGTGCCTCTGGATATGCAGTAATCTGGATGTTACTCTGTGTTGGTGTGCAGGCACATGGCGGGTCGCTGGCTCAAACCATAGCTCAGACCTTTTCTGCTGAATTCCCCTCTCCAGATGCCTCAGGAGCTCTATTTACAGTCTCAGCTTGGGGAACCAATACATGGTTTACAACCCCAAACACATATGCTCCTGATCACTTGGAAACTCTTCAGCTGAACTCATAAACAATGACTCTTCAGATGAGGTTTGACTTCCATGGTGAACTAATAGAAAGCTGCTCTGGAAGCGGTGTAGACATCCCCAAGAAGATGATCAGCTACGGGGGGAAATTTAAATCATGTAAAGACTTGAGCCACCCCACATATCTTTGAATCTAAGTGGTCCTGAGCAGGAGTTCTCCAGGCTTTCTGGAGGTCTTTCAAAGTCCTTTGGACAATTTTCAACTCGTACCTCACCATTTTTAGAGGTTGTTGTCATCGCCGTCGTTGTTGTCAGTGGTTAAGCCACTTAACACTCAGCTATGAATCATTCAAGCATTGAAAAAAAAGGCATTCAAGGGATGAACCAGTGTTGTGTCTACAACTTAGCAAAGAGTCCATTTTAAACTGAATCTTTGTTACTTTGTTACTAGCAGCCTGACATGACAACATTTGTTTTCCTGTCTTTGGTGAAATCTATAAAAAATACCAAGACACAGGTGAAGAGAAGTAACAAGATGAGGGGAAGCAAAACTGAACACAATGCAATCAAGGCAAGAGACTATCAAAATAAAACAGGAAGCAACTAAACACGTGACACAGAAACGCAGACACGGAGAACACAGGAAAAGTAGGAGAACGGAAGCATGCATTTAAATAAAAATGAACTATAACCAAGAGCAGACCCCAGACAACTGAAACCAAGAAGGCTTTAGGTTATAGATAAAGAAACCATCCAGGAATAACTGCAAAAAGGTACAAAACTCATAACAGCAAAAACTACAATAAACTAAGAGTCAGACAGAAAAGATAAAAACACAAAGTCCAAAACCTAAAGCACTGGTCAAAAACCAGGATTATGACAATTTCAATTTCAAAAATAAATTCACATTGTGTGTAAACAACATGAAAGCACAGATCCACTCTGCCCCTCATCAATAGTTGTTGTTGTTGGGGGTGTAATGGTGTGGGGGATATTTTCCTGACACACTTTGGGTCCTTTAGAACCAAATGAGCATCATTTAAATCTCACAGCCGACCTGAATATTGCTGTTGCTGACTATCTGATCACATTATGACCACAGTGAGCCCATATTCTGATGGCTGCTTCTAGTGTGATAATAATGCACGATGCCACAAAGCTCAAATCACAATCATCAGATCTCAGTCCAGCGGAGCTCCTCTGGAATGTGGTGGGATGGGAGACTCTCATCATGGCTGCTGATGCTATCATGGCAAAAGAATCCACAAATTTCTGAGGAATGGTGTGTGTGTGTGTGTGTGTGTGTGTGTGTGTGTGTGTGTGTGTGTGTGTGTGTGTGTGTGTGTGTGTGTGTGTGTGTGTGTGTGTGTTGTATTAAGGTCTATGAATGCGCAATCATTCACGGCACTCGCGCTGGTGGCCACGGAGGGTTAGGGGGTGGAGCTCTGCTCAGCCCTTGATAAGGAAGCCCGGCGACAAGAACCGTGTGCCACTTGTAGATAAAATAAAAGGACAAAGAGAGACAAAAAATAAAGAGGAGGCTAAAAAACACTGATTTTATGACCGTGGCGACTCTCCCTCAACTGAATCAAGGTTACAGCGTGCAGGGGCACACACATTTCCAGACACTGTAACAGGATTAGTTTCACCATACAGTCTAATGCAGCTTTGTGTGTGTGTTGTAGTTTGTGTGTTTGCCTGTGACTGAGGATTCAAGCATCCCCCAAAAGCTCATACAAATACACACTTGATGCCTGCACTGCATAAACCTTATTTGGTTAGTTTTTAACAATTTTATTAGATTCCAAAGCATGCTTGTACATGTCATTTTCATAAAACAAAACAAAACAGACATATCATATAGGAGCAAATGCCACATTGACATTCCCTGCCACACATCGATTTGACTCCTCTGGCTTTGTTGGGAACAATCCTGACTGGTAGCAAATATGTCTTCAGCATCGACGCAAATTAGAAGAGTCCAGGAGTAATCATAGCGTGCCTGGGAAGAAAATTAGACAAACAAATGGGATTGAAGAGGATCTGAGTTCTGCAGGAAGTCACGAGTTTCACACCAGCACCTGCAGGTTTCTCAGTGTGTTTGAGTATTTTTTTTTTTTTTGCAAACAGAGTCCCTGTGAAGACATTCGGCATTTTTCACTTGCAGAAAACACTTTTTAAAAAAAAGAATTTGGAGCCAGGCTGTTTGCAAAGGAGCTTCTCTGAGGCTGAGTTGTTGTGGAGCAGCAGGTGGTCACCAGGTAGGCAGGTTCTCAGAAATCCCAGGACTGCAGTGGGAACAACAGAATATTCTAAGGAAAGTGTTCACAAGTGGATACAATGCACGTTCAAACTGTTACTTAATTGCAGTGGATGAATGTAGACATGGACACACGTGTTTCCCACTGTTGGGCGTATTTGGTAACATATGTGTGGAATCCAGGTTTGTGTGTTCTTGAGTTTGGGTAGTGTTTTCCCTGCCTTTGCCTCCATCTTTGTCATCATCCTGGTTTATTTTGGTAACTGCTTTTCTTCCTGTGGCTCTTCCCCGATTCCCTCATTGTTTTCACCTGCTGTTTGTTGTTTCCTCCCATGTTCTGTTCTCACCTGTCTTTTAGTCTTTTGTCAGATCCTGTTTTTCTCTGTGTGTTCTGGGTTTACCACAAAGCACATTCAACACACCCACAATATCTCATACAGTCAGGTGGTTATGGACTCCATAAGTCCACCCAGGCTGTCCCCATCTACAAGTGTGATCACATGAAAGCATGTGACCATTCACAAACATGGAAAAGTCTGCTGACAGCAGTGACTGATATCATAAAGGAAGATAAAACTATGATGTTAGAGTATGAAGGTTAAATGCATCAGGATGAAAGTAACACGAAACAGTGAGCGTGTAAAGAAAAAGTATCTTATGAATGCTTTAAGCACTTTGGTAAGTACAAGCAGAAAAGAGCTGTTATATTAAAGTCTTGCCAGGCTGAAGGAATCATAACTTGATCTTTAAGACAGGAAATCTGACAGAAAACTATTCAGTAAATTAAAGTGAGAGGCAGTTTTTGCTTTATTCTTTCAGCTGCAAATATAAAAGCAGGATTCTACAAATAGGTGAGCTGTTTTAGGATTATACATTAAAGCAAATAAGTCAATAAAATTGCTGAAATATTATTTGCTGCCAACAGGGGGGAAAAAAAAATCCAAAAATCGAGGTGCCCCGAGCTCTGAGGGATCATTCTGGATTGGTGATGCTGGTTTGTGGAGAACTGGTTGGTCAGTGGGTGGAGATATCAGTAAACCTAACCTGCTGTTAGTTGTGGTGTTTGTGTGTCCTGCGTTTGGGTCTCCACGACTGTAAATTATAATGTTTTGTTAAAAGTGACACAAAGAAGCTCTAAATAAGTTCTTAATTTGTTATTCAGTAAAATAACAAAAACACATAAATCTAATCCTCTGATATTGATCCAGTAACTGAAAATAGCTGTTTGAAATTCTCAGGTGTTTTTTATTTATTTATTCACTTTGTTTTGATCTGTATAACTGGTCATAATATGTTCCATCACACATATCATTTTGCTCCTGATTCCTCTGCTGCAGTCATCTTCACCTTCCTGTCACAGCTGGATGCCACTTTCAGATCATCTGTGCTCCCGTTCAGCATCATCACGTCACATGGTTCTTTATCCCTGATGCTTCGGCGTGCTCGCGAAACAAAGATGAGCAATGTCTGTGTAGATTCTCAGTCATCCAGGTCATAGTAGTCTCTGGAGTCTCCAGTGGACTCCCAAAGATCCACAAAGAAGGAGTCCCACTTCGACCCATTATCAGCAGTATAAACTCGGTCACCTACAACATTTCCAAACACCTCGCCACCATCTTATCACCGCTTGTTGGCATCACACCCCACCACATTGAAAACTCTACAGATTTTACTAACAAGGTCCAGAATCTTGTACTGGATCCAGATGAAACCATGGTGTCCTTTGATGTGGTTTCACTTTTCACTTGCATACCCACAACTGAGGCAGTGGAGACCGTCAGAAGACGACTACAGGAAGACGATTCCTTACTGAACAGAACCAGCTTCACCCCAGATCAGATTTGTGCACTTTTAGATCTCTGCCTTACCACAACATATTTTAAATACAATGATGGATTCTACAGACAGAAGCATGGATGTGCCATGGGCTCCCCAGTGTCTCCCATTGTAGCCAACCTTTATATGGAGGAAGTGGAAAGTAAAGCTCTTGGTTCTTTCAAAGGGATGGCACCTAGCCACTGGTACAGATATGTAGATGACACCTGGGTCAAAATCAAAACCCAAGAAGTAGAAGCCTTCACTCGTCACATTAACTCAGTGGATAAATACATACGTTTTACCAGGGAGGACACCAGAGATAACAAGTTACCATTCCTGGACTGTGCGGTGCTTATCGAGGAAGATGGAAGCCTCAACATTGAAGTTTACCGGAAGCCCACACACACAGACCAGTATCTCCTCTTTGACTCCCACCACCCTCTGGAACACAAACTTGGGGTGATCAGGACCCTACAACACCGTGCGGAAAGTGTTCCCTCTAAGGCAGAAGGGAAGCATAAGGAACACACACACATTGAGAAAGCCCTCAAAACATGCGGTTACCCCAACTGGGCCTTCATCAAATCAGCTAAGATGCACAGGAATGAAGGCCAAACACAATCTACAGAGAATAGGAAGGACAAGAGGAACAACATTGTCATCCCATATGTGTCAGGCTTGTCAGAGAAACTCAGAAGAATTTTCTCCAAGCATGACATCTCAGTATACTTCAAACCAAGTCACACCCTAAGACAAAAACTGGTTCATCCCAAGGACAAACCCGCCAAACACAAGATCAGCGATGTAGTGTATGCTGTTCAGTGCAGTGAAGAGTGCTCGGACCTCTACATTGGTGAAACCAAACAGCCTCTTCACAAACGAATGGCACAACATAGAAGAGCCACCTCGACAGGACAAGATTCAGCAGTACATCTGCATCTGAAGGAAAAAGGGCACTCTTTTGAGGATGCCAATGTTCACATTTTGGACAGGGAAAACAGATGGTTTGAAAGAGGAGTGAAAGAAGCCATCTATGTCCACTGTGAACAACCATCATTGAACAGAGGAGGTGGATTACGTCACCAACTTTCCCCCGCTTACAGTGCTGTCCTGAGCTCCCTTCCCAGACGTCTCAACCCCCATTCACACCTTTGTTCCAGTGACCTCAATAGGCCACAGGAAACAATGGAGCGGAGTCCTAAATTGGTTTCAACTGAAACCACTGATTAAATATGACCCACGCCCCCTTCACACCTGGGCACATGTGTTCACGCACATGATCAATAGAGGGTCATAACCACCTCCAGGGGACTACGCCCACAGGGGTTTAAATACCTGGGTCTCTCCACCATTTGGTTGAGAACTGAAGAAGCCTTTCGGATGAGAGGTGAAACGTCTTCAAGAAACAAAAAGAAGTCCAGTCGCCTTTTTCAAGCTCCAGAGACAAAGATGAGCGATGTCGCGCTCAGTTTTGGCACGTGTCAACAGAAGCATTTGGATCATTAATCGAGAATGTTACAATATTTCATATCGGCTGCAGAAGGAGACAAAACAAAGATGTTGAAGCTGTAAAACTGCCCCGTGCAGTTCAGCAGATACAAATGAAAAACCTTCATTGAATGGGGAGACACCAGAGGATGGAGCCTCTGCAGCATTAAGCCTCTGAAACATATTTTGAAGATAAGAAGTGATAGAGATCAAATGAAAAACCTTTAAAGTGTGCAGTGAACTGGGCCCGCCAATGATTTTCTTTCTTTCCCCGGGTATTTCCAGGCAGCCAGGACGGCTGATTGAGATTTTGCTCTTGTGATATGGAAGTCCTGTTGGAGACGAGGTGGTAGAAGGCGCAGGGGGTCTTATCTCGTTCGGAAGAATTCCCACTGAAGATATGACTAACTTGCTCCCACACAAGGGCGCCGAGTCATTTCGAGAGCAGTTGTTGCCTTTCTCGCTCCTGGAGTGCTTCTTTTACATGAGAAAAGTTTCCGCTGACATGTAAGACAGTCTTATTTTTTCCTTGTTTGCAAAATCTTCTTACATACAGCCGCCGCTGTTAAACCTCTTTAAGCTCTCAGTGGGTAGAAGAAGCGCGCAGGGAAACTTATTTCTGACAGAAAAAAGCATTTCATTTATTTCATGGCAGTGAAGCTGAATGAAAGCTTCAGGTTCATGACTAACATCTCTGAATGAGACAGCGTGACTCACAAACAACTTTCACTGCATGATTTCATGTGTAAAACATTCACGTGTTAAAGATTTATTTTTAGATGCAAATCTTATTTTAACCAATGTGCTTTTTTTTAATGAAAAAAGTCTCACTTCTGGGAACCAATAATTCAATCAGTTCTCAATGATAGTTTTCTGATTGGAGAGCACAGATTACACGCCGGCGGGGCGCTGATAAGAACGTCTGGTTTGTGGTATGTTGTTTAAATTTTAGTACGTTTTCCTGAAATGCTCTGAGCTCAAATGATATGAAAGTTTTGAATTCTCCAGCCTGAAAAAAAAGGGGAACTTCACAGTATTTGATTAAAAATAAGAACAACTGGGTTTGAAAAAAATGCCCAAAACACTTCATGTTTTCCTACACGTGTCCTTTTGAGGCTGTAAAAAAGTATGCAAATTAAGTTCTTACACTGCCACAGTATAATTTAGGGAGGCCTAATTAGTTAATTGCATCACAGTGTGACATGTTATAATTATACTTTCAGTATTGATTAAACTGTCAGTTATTTTCTTCCAACAAGCCGCCCAAAAAAAAAGCATCACACTGAATGTTTGTTTCTGTCTGCATTTGGTGAGAGGTCAGGGAAAGATAACGGACACTTTAAGAAAAAAGAAGCCTTTTGCATCATGATGCACATTAGAAAGCAGGTTACTGGGGTATCAGGGTCACCCCCAGCTACAGGTAATGACACAGGTGCACCTTTTTCCTGCTGGGGTGGTTCTACTCTTCTGTTCTGCTGTGGTGTGTGTTATTGGACACGCAGCACACTGCAGGAGTTCAGCTACACTGATATTCACTCACTAACTGCATTAGTGCAGCTTCATCCTCTAAATGGAACGGGGGATACTGTGAGGAGAGCTTGTGATTAGAACATGACCAACCACACAATAGATCGCTGGAGTCTGCACACCGGTGGTGGTGGAGCAGAGTACCCAGATAATGGTGGTGATGGTTCGGGGCCTTTTGCCCAGTGTTTTGTGGGTTTTGGTTTTGTTGAGGTCCTGATATTTTGTGTCTGCTTCTGGTTTAGATTCTTAGTTTGTAGGATTTGTGATGTTGAGTTTTGTACCTTCTTTAGTCCCTTTTTCATTTTTTGTTATCGTCTCAGACCTTCTTAGTTTAATTCTTGAGTTATGTTCTTGGTTACAGTTTATTGCGTTCCCTGAGTCCCCGTCTGGTATTGTTGTCAAGTCTTCATTTGCGTCATGTTGAGTCACTTCCTGTTCTGTTTTGTCAGTCTGGGCTCTTGTCCAGTTTTGCTTCCCTTGTCTCGTTAGTTTGATTCAGTTCACCTGTTCTCCCCAGTTGTGTTCTGTTTTCCCTGACCACCCTGTGTGTATTTAAGCCCTCAGTTTTCCTCAGCTCACAGTCCCCTGCTCTGAGTTCTCTGTGTTCTAGTTAGTTTGATTAGTGATGCTTGTAGAAGCTCGACATGTTCCATGTATGTGTGAGGAATCAGCACTAAAGCTGTGCTTGCATGTTTGGGTCCACATCCTGCCTACCACACTGCCCATTATGACAGGCTGAGTGAGACATTGGATAATATGGGTCAGCTGAAGGTGGGTAGACGGGAGATCCGAGACAGATGGCCTGAAAGGCAAAGTGACAGATCAGCTGATTATTGGGTAAGACGAGTGATTAAGATTAAGATAAATTTGAAAGCAGACGAGCACGATGAGTCCATAACACCCAAAGGACTGGAGACTGCAGGTTTAAGTGTTATTGTCATTTCAGATACATACAAGTATATACTGAAACGAAACAATGTTCCTCCAGGGACCAGGGGGCGCTACATAGAACAAAAAGTGCGAGATAGATACAGCACACAGTGCAATAAATACAGAAAAAAAATTTAAATACACACTTCAATAAATACAGAAAAAGTTCCAATTCTAAAAAGTCATTAAGGAAGAAAACAGAACGAGGTGAGAGGACAGGTGAACTTTTGGCAGCAAAGCTTCATATTAATTCTTCATATTCTCTCAGTGTATGAGATTCAACTGTTAACCTGCAAAAGCAGAAACAAGAGAAATGAACTGAGATACAGTCTAAAGTCAGTACTTATTAAGGTGGATGTGTAAGTAAGCCAATCACCATCTGGCAGCTCTCAGGAATTATGGCTGCAAAAAACAAAACAATGAGAAGGCCACAGATTTTGCTGGTGACAGCTGATCTATGCTCCTGTATGAGTTACTGTGTCTTTGGAGGCGGGATGGGACTGGATCGATCTGTTTTTGTCCTTTTCATTGATTTTAATGTTGACTGCCCCCATCAGCTTTACCCTTCACATGAACAAACTGAGCGTGACGAGAGTCGGCTCATGATTTAGCTGAGTGATTAATTTTTAGAGCTTCTGTCATCTGTGGTGAAAACACGGCAACACTGTAACATCCGTGATACGGAGCAGAGGTAGAAGATGGCATCTGCACCTTGAAAAATCCCTGCAGGAGAATGTCAGTGATGCAGCAGTTCATCTGGATCATGATCCATCAACACTCAGAGGTTACGGTGTTCCATCGTCATTAGTTAGTTGTATTGCACAAACAAATTAGAGTTAAAATCCACTGAGAAGTCAGGGAGGCTTCCAAGCAGCCATGTCCAGGATAAAATAATCTTGTTTCACTAAAAGCTGTCTAATAGTTCAGGAGGAGGAGTGATTCTCAGAGGGGACGGAAGGATGCACGGAAGGATGGACAGAAGGATGCATAGAAGGATGCACAGAAGGATGCACAGAAGGATGCACAGAAGGATGCACAGGCAATGGCCTTGTCATTGCATAAGCTCATCATTCCTTCAGCCAGATGAGGTAAAGCTCTTTGGAGTGCATACAAACATTGCTGAGTGTTTCATAAATAACACAAGAATAACATAAACATATAGCTGAATGGCATAACTCAATTTGCAAAATGATGAATCTGTGTGAACCTGTAGGTACCCTGATACAAAAATCCTGAACAATACTGCAGTACTGGTCACATTATACTGCAAGGGTGGATATCACTGCTAGTGAGCAAGGCAATCACACGAAGGTTTTTGGTGCTGCGCCCTCTTTGTTTCCCCAGAGACATCCAGCAGTTTTTCCACAGGACCTGGAGAGTGCCTCGAAGGACTCTTTTCAAGTTGATGCAGATAACAGAATTGAAACAAAGCTTCAAACTTTACAATTTCACCAATTTTAAATTATTTTGCAATTTTTTATTTCTATATAAATAAATGAAACGTAGTTGAGAGCCTCTATTTCAGCTCATGTTTGTTCAGAAGTAGTAAGGAGGCTGAAATTAAAAAAGCTCTCTGAGACTCAAATGCATTTGAATGTTCATACCCTAAAGAAAAAGGACGGTTACTCACTGGTGCTGGCTTCCACCCCAGTGCCACCAAGCAAACTAACGACAATGATTGCTTTCCACTGTGTAGCCAGAGGAAGAAAACACAGATAAGTGGAGCAGTGAGTGCTGCTGAATGTTGTTGGACAGGGTAGATGGAGACCAGACATTTTTTGACTTTAACGTTGCTCCTCTACAAGCACAGAGGAACATAAGCATAAAGTAATTTGAGGCTTAATTTCCAAATGTTAATTTTCCACAGCATACATAGTCAATTTTGAAATGTCATGATCTGTGTTAGACCTTTTCATTTGATTCTAGTGTCATCAACAGCTTTGTAAGATTGAATATATTGTGACAGTGCCTCTGTTGTACATTAAGGTCAAAGTTATTAACTTTAGCAGAGAGCAGATTCATTAGGATTAACACTCAATCTGAAATTCATCATCTTGTTATTTTAATTAAGGCCAAAGAGACATCTCTGTTTTTATTAATGGGAAAGCACCCTTTCTGAACTGCAAGTGTGTGTGTGTGTGTGTGTGTGTGTGTGTGTGTGTGTGTGTGTGTGTGTGTGTGTGTGTGTGTGTGTGTGTGTGTGTGTGTGTGTGTGTGCACCCCTTTGGTTCACTTATCTTCCACTTCCCTCTCAGAGGCCGGTGCCAGTTTGTGGTTAATATTCCCTCACTATCACTCACTGAAGTGGAATATTAAGAGTTTCACTTCCAAAAACTTTCACATCCTGTTTCCTCTGAGCAGAATATTTTTAAACTGTCCACTCTGGAAGTGGGGATTGCATCGACATTGGTAAGAGTCGTGGTTGCAACTAATTATATACAGTACCAGTCATAAGTTTGGGCACACTCGCCCATTAGTCTTCAATACAATATGTATATTTTAAGTTCAATTGTCTTGTCAGCTTTAATCCATCCATCCAGATTCCTTCCACTTGTCTGATTCAGGGTGGAGGGCTGGAGCAGTCATTTTGGTTCAGGGAATAATGGCTCAGTTCCATCCCGGTGAGCCAAAACAGTGAACAAGCTCACACAAAAGTGGAACCTCTTCAAACCAGAATGCAACCATCATTATTTTACCTGAGCTTCCTATGACCATGACATGTCAAAATATCCATGTAAACTGTCTAAGCTGTCATAATGTATCCATGGTGTCTTGCATGAATATCCAGTCTGTGTTTGCAGGTGCTCACTAACTCCATTGTCTTGTTATGGACGAATGATGGGAACATGGCCGCTGTATTGATCCTCCTACCTCTGGAGTAGCTGGCAGGTTGGAGACATCAGGAGCTGCAAAAAGCACTCGTGTTCATCAGTCTGTGACCACTTTAGTCCAAACCAGGGTTATAATAGTTTTGGATTTTACATTATAGTTTAGTTTTAGTTAGTTTTTAACTTTTTTTTCTCTAATTCAGTTAGTTTAAATTAGTTTTCAGAGTGGTTTTTCTCATTTTTATTAGTTTTTATTTTTGGTTTCATGCTTAATTTCAGTTAGTTTCAGTATTAGTTTTAGTATTTTCATACCTAATCAGGTGCAAGACTCAAGGCGCAAAAGTGACTATTGTGTAATGAAAACTTGACAAAAGATACAGTTTAAAGAAATATATTCAACACCCAACAGTTCACAAGACATGCTAAATGTGTGTAATATTAAGGACACACATGAACATCAACAGGGAGAAACAAAGAAAAACACGAACTCCCAAACTCAATAAATTCTACAATAAACTCCACAATAAAGTTCAGCATCAGTGCAGCAGATTAATAACAGCTACATGTGGTGTTAAACAAAAACAAACTCTTTGAAGGAGTCAAAGCTCAAATCCAGCTGCATCCTGATGTTCTCACCACCTGAAGCTGCTTCTGTTTTGGAGCTAGCTTGGTTAGATGCTGCTAATTAAACTTGCAGGGTCTTTGTACATAACCTACGGAAGTGTCCGACCTCATGTCCGCATTTATGCTTGTGTAGCTGGTGTGTGTTAATTACCTTGTGGTCGTGTGCAGGTGTTTTATATGCGGTGCATGCTGGGACTTCTTTTTTGGTCCTCGCTCTTTGTGCTCAGTTTTTTGGCTGCAAACATATTTGTCCCTGTTTTTTTTCACTTTCTTCATTCCTTCACGTCCATCCTGATAGTTTCAACAGTCTCCTACCAGGAATTTGCTGACAGTTGTGAGTCCTTATATTGATGCTTTGATTATTATTCCTGATTGTTATTCTCTCACTGATAAAGTAGCCGGAAACGCACAAGGACGCAACAGTTTGAGGTGGACTTTGATGTTGCTGGTTTTTCCTGACTGAGAAATGTTCCACACATTTTTCATCATCCACAACAAAACTTTCGATTCTATCTGTGCTCTTGTACTCAAAGAGCCTCCATACGGGACTCTGCCGCTTTCTCGGCAGACCGCAGCCATTACAGCGTGGTGAGCGCACGCACATGCGCACTCACACAGTTGTCCTGTGGCGCTCCCAGCTTAAACTCGGAGAGAGGAAAAAATGATTTCATATCAATCCACAAGGCTTAAAAAAGAAAAAAAACAAACAAGTAAATGAAAGTCAGTTTATCGATAATTTCAGTTAGTTTTAGTTAGTTTTGTAAACTCACAATTCAGTTTTAATTAGTTATCGTTTTTTCCTTTTAATTATAGTTTTTATTTATTTCAGTTAACGACAATGTTTTTTCAATTTCAGTTTTCGTTATTTCGTTCGTTTTCGTTAACTATAATAACCCTGGTCCAAACAGAGAGGAAAGTAGAAAAAGATATTGAAGCATCCCGTCTTAGTGGTTTAAGATGCAAAAGGATGTATTAATACTCAAGAACTCTGTCTGCACTTCTGGGCTCGTGTTGGCTGCTCCTGAGATACAGCATTGGGCCACCTACACATTACACCTGCAGGAGCTGCTCAGCTAGGAAAACCCATGCCACGAAGCTCCCGGCTTCCTGGCTGTGGTTCCTGAATGCTTCCACTTTGCAACAATGTAACACATTTGATTGTGAAGGAGTGAAGTCATTGTTACAGCAGTCAGTGAGCTCTTTAGGACAAGCTTTCTTTCACAGATGTTAGTAAAGGCAGGTGGAAGGGCAGGGTGCTTGATTTTTATACACCTGCAGCAGTGAAGCTTAAAGCACATGAATCTAAAAACGGAATTCTGCCTGATGGAGTTAGAATACAAAAATGTAACATTTACAGGGTAAACTCTTGTAATCAGTCTGCATTATGTTTAGAGTTTTAGTTAAATATAGTGTTATGGATTTCAATGTAACCAAAAGCCGCTTGATTTCACATTAAACAGCCTGTGACACCCCCCCCCCCCCCCCCCCCCCCCCCCCCCCGCCCCATCAAAGGAATTCTGACTAAATCAAACAAAGCTGAACGTTAGTGGAAACCTTTGTGTTTCCATAGTGTAGGTGTTCCCACATTCACCAAATACATGAAAGATCCCAGTTTGCAACCAGGAACTAAATCTCAGCTTCCTACTTCCTGGTCACAGGGCCCACTGCTGCGGGTCCCACGCCCAAATTAATGGGAAGGTTGCATCAGAAAGAACTTCAGATGTAAAAATCTGTGCCAATAATTCTGATTTTGTTTTTAAAGTTAACCAAACATGATATTAAAGCTAAAGAATAGCTACTGTTTTTTTTTTTTACAGTGTATTTGTTTGAGCCTTTTAACTTTATTCACGTCTATGCATTAAGGACTATTTGGAAGCACCTTCCAGGTGACTTGCAGCCATTCTCTGTGATATGGGATTAAAAGGAAACGGAGCTCTCTACAGACTGACTCAGATATTTCTTATTTAAGTGTCTCTCTGGAGAGCTTTACTCACAACACCACAGTTCTGTGCAAGGATGGAGCAACAGAGGTTTCATGCAAGTGTTTTTAACATAAGAAATTGTATGTATGTATTTTATTACTAGACAAAGCCCAGCTGCAAAATAATAATCTTGTCATCACTCCACATATAGCATACATATACCATTAAACTGAGGCTCAGTATTTCTCAAAACTCCTCGTTAGTGGCAACACCTCGACCTTTCAGGGAGAAAGATAAACCTTCCTCCACAGACTGTAACAGGGATTTAGGCCCCACACCCACACCCACAGTTACAGGTGCGTGCAGTAAATACTGCACGTAATTTATACAGGATATCTTATGGCTACTCATATCAGCCAATCTTCTAATTTCCGAGAAATACTTTACGACTGCCAAGAAATAATAGGTATGGCCTCAGTGTTAATTGCATTCGAGATTCAGAATTATACAGCAGTTGGAGTCTGAATTAAGTTATTTCTACGCAGCTCCTGTGACGATTCCTTGTGAATATTAAAAGGCAGATTTGTATAATGTGGGACACAAATGTGATGCATACGGTTGGCAAACTTTGGACTGGGGCGGGGGGTGGATGGTTGATGCTGTGCATGCCTCATCTCTGCCTGACTGTAGAAAGTGGGCAGTTTTGTTGTAAACGCAGGTTAAAGCAGCTGGAAGAGTTTCAAATGTGATCTGTTATTTTCTTTTCCCTGAAAGCTACGGAAGATTCCCTCGGCTGCAGTGACGGCAGTTCCACCCGTGCTCCGTTTTCCCGTTTAGTTCTTCATCGGTTGATTCAGAAACACACTGCGTGGATGCAGCACGGAGGTTTAACACAAAGCTTCAGGCATTATTTCAGGACCAAGTCATCGCCGTGTTTTATCAGTCACAAAACATACATTTCATTTATACATAAATGTAAGAAAAAAAGATAAAACCATGGAATGCAAATATGAACAAAAATGCCTGTGAAGCGTTGAATATAAAGCAGTCTGTAATGGCAGGTCACCAAGAGGGTTTTATGAGCTACAAAGGCTCCCGTGCTGGTGGGCACAGGATGTCGGAATTAAAGAAAAGTTGAACCGGCAACAGCATAGTTCATGAAATGTTAAATAATCAGGCTCCAGAGTCATTTACCACCTGCTGTCCCTGCTTCCTCAAACACATGACTGAGGGGAGCGCTGCACAGCAAACTGGGAAATGCTTATTTTCCATTATCTGGGATTTACACTGGGACAACAATGAGGTACTTCTGCCAATTCAACAAGGGCCAAGCCAAGAAAATGTCATGGTGATGGTTCGAGGCACAACCGAATGAGAGGATTTCAAAACACGAATAACCTCGTTTCTGAGAAGTTAGAAGCAGTGCAGGGTTGGCAGAAGGCAATAAATATTTTATAAAATGATCCAGTAAGTCACCAAATATTTTTACAGGCCTTCACATCCAGGTTGGTTATATTTGCTCTGGATGGTTAGCCCTTCAGTGAGGTTGTGGTGGGGCAGAGCTAAGCTGGGGGACCAGAGTCAAAAATATTAAATTATGAATGATCACTCATTCAGGAAAATTATCCCTGTGCGTGCACAGCGTAAACTATTTAGAAAACAAAACAAGGACTAATTAAAATCTCGGGTGATCTAGAGAGATTATATGAATGTGAATGTTTTCAGAGTAACTTGTTTTGTGGGCAGCACGGTGGTGTGCTGGTTAGCACTGCTGCCTCACAGCTAGAAGGTTCGATTCCACCTCGGCCCGGGCCTCTCTGTGTGGACGTGCATGTTCTCCCCGTGTCTGCGTGGGCTTTCTCCGGGTACTCCGGTTTCCTCCCACAGTCCAAAGACATGCAGTTATTGGTGTGAGGTTGGTGATTCTAAATTGCCCATAGGTGTGGTTATGAGTGGTTGTCTGTCTCTCTGTGTGACCTGTACAGGTGTACCTCCCTCTCACACTGCGTCAGCTGGGATAGGCTCCAGCCCCCCCGCGACCCTGAACAGGATAAGAGGATGGATGGAGTTTGTTTTGTATCTTTACAAATAACAAAGCAGACCAACCTATCATATCAAATTTGTCCAGTGTTTACATTATGGCAGAAAAACAACAACAACAAAGGTTGATTTGTTCCACAAAATTAAAGTTACTTTTGGCTGATTCATATACACTAATAATACATTTATGTAATAATATTAAAGGCTAGAGCAGTGACTGAAAAACATTGAGAGATGCAAATATATATATATATATATATAAAATATAAAATGGTACTGAAGAAAATTCATTAAAATTTCATAAGAAAAGCAAAAGCCAAAGGAATAAGAAATAAATCATGATGACTGGGTTGGTTAATGCAGGTAGATTTATCTAGTGTTAGGTATAAAGGGCACACATTTTTCTCTGCAGTCAGCAAGTCCCAAAGTTAAAGTCACAGTGTAGAAATCTCATAATCTAGAAGATCGAGACGTCCCATTACTGCTTGAACATGCTGCCCAATTAAAAAAAAGAGGATATAAACTAAATCAAATGTTTCCAATATGAGTTAAAGTAGGAGACGGCTGAAGTGCTGCAGAGTTGTTCACAAATAGGTCAGGGACTAGTCTTTGTCCACACAGCACTTTGGAATTACTTATTATTGCAGCTTGCATCTCAGTAGTTTTCCTTTTTTAAAAAAATGCAAGTTTATTTTAGTTTTTCTTATTTAATTAATTTCCATATGAATGTTTGACACAGACGCGGTCATATTTTTATCTCAGGAAGTCTCTGGGACGATTGGCACTAAAGTAAACGGACTGACTCATTAATTTCTGCCGTGCTGTGCACAGACTGACCGGGCCAGAAACTATCATCATAAACAAGGTGTCTGATGAACAGCAGACAATGTAGCACGACATCCTGTGAAGCTGATGATTCATGTATTGCTAGCCTCAAAGACGAGACCACGGGATCCAGGCAAATTATTATATTCATGATTTTAAGAAGCTGAGATCACGTTCAAGGGACAAATGTATCACCGTAAAAATGTTTGTTTTTCTTCTCTGTGTGAAGCCGGGACAATTACTGTGAACACAACACTTCAAAGCCATTTTATTCACCACAGCTGGGGGTTCGCTTCGAGGAGGACTCTATACTGCTACCTGTACCACACATAACACAGAGGCCATTAGGGTTTGCAATAAAGAAGATACAATTTTCTTTCACATCATTGGCTCAGTGGCCACATAGAAGGGCAAAAAACAGAAACACATCACCAGCCTGCTGGTTTCATAGCTGCAGTCTATGTTTCTGCTTTTGTTAGAGAGCTGCAACATTGCAGTGCTTCACTACAGAAAGCCTTGTTTGCTCTCACTGATAAGCACCTGCTGAAACATCTTACACTAACACTGTATATGTACAAAGGAACACTATTTAATCAGAGTATAATATTGATGTGGTCAGTAAGTATCAGAGGGGGTTCAGTTTCAGCTGCTTTGGTCTTCATGAAATTAATAACAGGTGCACTAGAGGGGCAACAATGGGACGAGCCCACCCCCCCAAAACAGGAATGGTTTTACAGGTGGTTTCACATCCTCATATTTTCTGACTGTTTTTCACTAGTTTTGCATTTGCCTAGGTTCACAGTCACTGCTGGTAGCATGAGGCCATACGTGGGCACTACACACAATGTGTCCTCCTTTGCAGGCATGTTTTATAACCAATACCTACATTTTAAAATAAAATTAAGCAACCTCTAGCCATCATGCACGTGTGAATAACATGTTTGGTTTTCCGAAGAAATACGTAAATATGGATTTTCTCAGATTTCTGAAAGGTTTACGGGGTTAAAATGGCATTAGATACCACAGGAAAAGCTTAAACATTAAATAAATAGCCTGCTTTTTATATTGCACTTGTTACGCCCCAGTCTAGGGGTCAAGGGTGCAACACAAGGGTTGGAAAGGTATCTGGCTCCGGGCTGAACTAAGGCCAAAACAACAAACAAAACCAACTGTTCCCAAAGAAGTGCTACCTAATCCCTGTGAAAGGAACCCAAACAAGAGACAGACTAGATAGGCTAACCCTCCCTCTCTAAGTCATTAAACAAGAGAAAAGTGTACAAAATAAACAGCATTTCACTCCTTCAGCGATCACTGTAACTATTTACAAGATACTAAACACACACAGAGCTGCGAGCACACAGTTGTAGAGCACTGCTGCTGCCCAGGGACTAACTGCTGGAGACGGGGATCTGAGGTGTCAGCTGACGACGGGGACCGACCAGCAGTCAACACATCAGAACCAGTCCTCCAGTTTAGCCAGGGGCTGGAGAAGGACCTGCAGGGAACTCTTCCACAGTGTGTCTCTCTCCCCCCCCTCAGCAGATGACCCCCCCTCCCTGAGCCTGGTTCTGCTGGAGGTTTCTTCCTGTTAAAGGGAGTTTTTCCTTCCCACTGTCACCAAGTGCTGCTCATAGGGGGTCGTTCTGACTGTTGGGTTTTCTCTGTATGATTGTAGGGTCTTTACCTACAATACAAAGCGCCTTGAGGTGACTGTTGTGATTTGGCGCTATATAAATGAAAGTGAATTGACAAAATCAAAGTGAAAAAAATTATGTGGCAGGCTGGAACATTTTTGATCAAAATGTTCCAGCCTGCCACATAATTTTTTTCACTTTGATTTTCGCTGTCTTTGAATTCAGCTTCTGTAGGTTGGTAAGTTTCATTTCCATCAAACGGTGTGGCATCCTTTCATTCCTACCACATTACCCAGTCCATATCAGTGTACATATCCAGCATGATTTTTTTTCCCATTGAGATCTGATGTGTTTTCAAAGTGTTCCTTCAAGTTTTTTGAGCAGTGTATAACAGCAAGCGGTGGGTAGATCTCAACAATGTTACAAGCAGTGTTATCACACAGTAAAGACAAATACAGTATTTCAGTAATATGGGTGAAGTAACATTTGGGAGATCCATCTTGGTTTGAAGGTGCAGTGGGTGATTATAATTCACATACACGGATGTTCTTCTTCCTGGAAGCAGACTGCCTTGCACAAGAGCCACTGACACAAGAAAGCTGTCAAACTAGAGAAGTATCATTCTATCACTGAGATAATGTGATTTGGATGTATTCCTGTATAGATAGCTGTCTTATCACTACTAATGATAAAATAATTGATAATGATAATAATGAAAAATATGTTACATTCATCTTGAACATCTTGTCTTTTTATCTTCGTGGTCTGTAAGTGGCTTTTAAACGTTTCTCTTTCCTCGTTTCTCATACAGACACCGATGGCTATCATGCTGCCTTCCTTTGGCCGTTGGGAGCAGCTCGGGGCTCAGTTTCACTTTGACATGTGAACGGCAGGACTCAGACTCCAGTTTCATGAGCAGCGGATAACCCCAGCACCACCACTACCACCACCTGAGAAACAGCAGTGCACTTCAACAAAGTGGAAATTTATCAGACAGAGAGGGACTCATGGACGAGTTTCACTGCATAAAAGTTTAATATCCTGCGTTTTTGGCATTTGACTCACAAAGTCTGGATCTCTCAGCCTCTGCTGCTTCAGTTTGAAATATTCTGTTTTTGTTTGTTTACTTTGTCTCTAAAGATTTTATGGATGCAGTAGTTCATCAATGAAATTGCACTTTACAAAATTTAAGACTGTAAAAGCAAACCAGCTATTACCATTTTATTATGGTAAACAGGTCTTAAGAAAGAATTAAGGAACTGAATACATTTATACTACATGCTAAAACTATCTCTCTCTTTAAGTCAAACTGACTGGACCCACTCTCTTACCTTTCAAGAAAAATAACACACAAAAGCGTAGTGTGAGAGTAGTGATATAATGTCCGGCAATTAGCAGTTTGTTCTATAGATCTCTTTTTGTTTTATTTATGAGAATAAGTTATTCTATGGACAGTAGTGCCAAAGCCTAATTCGTCAGGTCTTTGTTCATGGCTGGTTTTGCACTGGGCCTGGTCAGCCAGCAGAAACCAATCTGAGGAAGTGTGTTCAATAAGCATACACAGGCAACAAATACTACTCTAATATATGACCATAACTACAGTGTGTGGCATTGTAAACCAACACCAAGCAGTAAAAAAAAAAGAGTATTACTGAGAAGTTTTACTTGGTTTTATCTAAGTAGTCTTTATGTCATTTGTTTTTAATATTTTAAAATGTAAAACAGTGAGTTTCACTCCACAAGCAGAAAATTAAAATGTAACTATTTGCAATTCAATTAATGTTGTAACTCAAAAATGACCAACACTGGTTTCTCGCTTTTTCTATTTCAAATGATTTTAGATTGAATATCTTTGGGTCCTGAAATGTAAATAGCCTAGTTTTTATATACTCTAGCTGAGCACTCAAAGTGCTTTGAGTGAATTTATTCACTCCAGAAATAGGTAATATTTATTGATAGACTGCATTATACACCAATCACAATAAAAATAAGTGTTAGTTATAAATACTGTCTCAGTGGGGAAAAGGAGACCATATAGTTGTCATTGTTATAATTAGTAAATAAAAGAGAAGTTATAGTTGCCTGATGTCAAAGGTGTCAACATGTAGTACTCCGGTTCTGTCTTCAGTCTATCGTTGCCTCCTTCCTAACCAATTTCTGTGGGTGAGGGGGTTCGAGTTTCCCTCACTAATCACTAGAGATTAACTTTAGTGCCACCCGTGGGTGTAACGGGGGCTCATTGGACTGCCTGCTCTTTTATCTCACAGGAGAAGCCGTGAACTCCACGGGGTGGGCAAATATAAAGATCTTTAGTCATTCAACAGTTTTTGCTCACTCGTCGCCCCTTTAACCCCAGAATGAATTTCAGCACCGATTCCTCCTGGGTGCTGCTGCACAGTAACAGTACAATTCAAAATAGCAAGCACCATAATGTTTCCTGTATGTACTTTTGCTTTCTCCTCTGCCCATTCTCTGAGACCCACGCTGAGAGTCTGAGACAAGAGTATTTGTGTATATGCACACTATTATCATCTATGAAGAGCAGGCACCCCGCAAGCCTTCTGCATCTGTATTTAGATTTCAAAATGTCCAATTATCCATGTAGAAAATAATGAGCAGATCAAGCAGAAGATTAGTCTGTCAGAAAAGGCACAAAGGGAGGAGTTATTTCTGCACATTGATATTATTTGAAAGGTTTTGCATATTAGAAAAGTACTGGATATTTGTTTGTTAATATTGACAAACCTGTATCCATCAGGTGGTGAGTGAGGGTGCAAAGGCTCGAACACATGTAGGAAAGATGGAACAAGACT
>NC_044354.1:565000-567500 GCF_007364275.1 Archocentrus centrarchus | reverse complement strand
GGATCTGGAGAAAGTTAAAGCTGTCTTGGACGGGTCCACACCCACTTCAGGTAGGCAGCTGCAAAGACTCCCGGGGTCTGCAAATTTCTACAGACATTTCATTATGAACTCTAGTCAACCAACCCTGCTCCAACCTGATCCCCATCAGCAGTCTGTGGTCGAGGGATCCACTTCTGAATCAGGGTGGGAGGTAAATTACATCCCTGTGCGTCTAACATCTGCAGGGAGAAATTATGAAGTTCAGAGCTGTGAGCTGCACTAAAGCTAGCCTTGGAGGAGTGGAGACATTGATTGGAGGAAGTTGAGCAACCTTTTGTTGTTGGGACTGATAATAAAAACTTTCCATATCTGCTAAAGGCTAAATGTTTGAACTCTCGACAGGAAAGATGGACGCTGTTTTTTTGGATGTTTCCAATGTACCTTTTCTACCTGTTCACCTGCTCCTTGTAGAAAGCTCCAGGACTACTCACCAGCTCTCTTCAGTCTGTCAAAGAAAGGAATTACTTCTTCACCTGCCTGCCTGCTGCCTTCACACCCCCTCCAAGACTGTTAGCCTTCCTCTGGCTTGCTCTTTTACAATTATCATCATCCTCTTGGACTCCAGTTAATCTCTTGTCTCCTCTCTAACAGAGTTCCCGTGCGCTAGTCCACAGTGCTGCTGAATTTACCACCAAATGGCTTCAAACCATGAACAAATCATTCTTTACAACAAACACTGCAAACTGCTGCTGTTTGAATCGGCTTTTTGGGTCCGCTTTTGAGCTAAAACAGGATAACAGTGAAGAACTCGGTAACAGCCACACGCTAATGACATGTTAGCATGTGGCTGCGTGTGTGCACGAAACTATTTGGCTGCACTGCTGTACACGAGTTATACATGTATGACACAGACCGACTGGCCCGTCACCCCTGACCTGAATGGATTTTAACAAACTGTTCCAGTTCTCACTGATGATTATGGCAAAGCTAATTGTTATTTCTCCCCATAAACACTGAGGCTTCTGCCATGTTTCCCCTGTTTTTCACAGAGAGGTGAGGCTAGACAAGCACAAACACACAGGCAATTCATGCTAACTTGACATTCTGCCAAATATCTGAAAATAACTCCTATCAATCACACATCAAGCCAGCGAAGACAGAAGCTGCATAACCGCTGCCAAAGTGAAGCTGCAACTTCTGTGCTGTGTTATGAGCCAGTTTTTCCTCGCCTACTGCAGGGCAACACGCTCAGTTCTGTCCCTGGTCGAGGGCGATGAAGTCGAGGCCGACATCATGCCCCGCTGGATAGCGATCAGACACGGAACAGGAAAAAAAGAGGGATGCCAGATGCAACAGAGGGTTGCCAGTTTATGCAGCAGTTTATATGCAAGTCAGAGAAATCCCAACACATGTGGTCATTCATCCAACCATCAATTTATTTAGTTTCTGCTCTTCTTCAGAGGCCCGTGCTGAATTAAGGTTAAAAAACTCATATATAAGCATAGCTGGTTCTGCAGTTCATTTGATAAGCTCCATCACTGACTTTAAAAATCTTACCATGTGGCATTATTTCATGCATGTCTAGTTAAGGCAAAGCTGCCGGTGCAGCACCTCTTCAGCTGAGATTCAGCTGGTCGAGCACAGCCTGATATTACCTGATGTTTTTTTCATCAGGCTTATTTCTGACAGCTCTGTCTCCTGTGATCACGTAATGAGAGTGCATACCATATGCCAAAATGCCACAGCCTGTCCTTTTCAAGTCTCAGCTTGACACAACCAAAGCTAACTGTTTTCCTTTAAAAGGTGCATCAAGAGATGGACAGAGTGTAACTCCATGTGTTTAATGCACAGACTGTAAATAAACAACTGCTGGTGTGAGAACATCCTGAGATGAGCTGCAGTGGATTTGATAAAGAAATTGAGGACGCTGCAGCAGCAGCAGCAGCGACTTCTCAGCCACTGTAGCCACACCCTGAATCCTATCCTGCATTATCCTCTATTTTACTCTTATTAGGAACATCATTTACAACGTGCATCATGGCATATTAAATAAAACTTAAAACTAAAGCTCATAAACACATAACTGTGTACTGGGGTCATAAATCTTGTTGACAGCACGGCCATTTTCTCAATATAATCTATAATCAGATTACTTTGTGTATTCAGACTCGTTGCCCTCTGCTGGCTATGCCTCAAGTTTCTGTAAGCGCAAAGTCAACCGCCAAAATCATCGTACAGACTGTGGCTGTCCTTGAGTCACATGATCACAGAGATATGGTGTTAGAAGAAACACAGTTTCTCTGAAATTTTGACTCTGCTCACTGTTAGCTGAGTGCAGCTGGAGAGAGAAGGCAGGAGAGCGAGACAGTACTGTAAGAAGTACTGCAAACTTTTTACTAAGTGTGTTGAATAAATAATAATAATAAAAAACAGGGTGTAAAAAGTTGATTCAGTTTTATTTACATAGCGCTGAATCACAACAACAGTCACCTGAAAGCACTTTATTTGGTAAGGTAAAGAC